>NC_079168.1:90295372-90540372 GCF_947568905.1 Ostrea edulis | reverse complement strand
AATGATCACTCCGGACTTCCTTGTTGTGCTTGCAGGTATTCATTTGATATTTTGTACATTGCTTTGACATAGCATGTTACAGATCAAGTCTGATTTTTTTTTTGATTTTTCGCTGAGTTAGGGCCTTGGATTTCGAAAAATAGGGTGAATTATCAGTGTTTCGGACTCTGTTTTGTTGTGCTTATAGATACTCATTTGATATTTGGTAGATTTTTAATTGTTGATAAGAACTAGTGGAGTCACATCCACACCAGCTTAAAGGTTATATCCAAGTGTTTTATTTCTGTAGATAAGAGTACTACCTACACTCATTTAAACTTCTAGCATAGTAATACAATTGCTAAATTATTCATGAACACATTGTTTCCTGATCGGCCCTGATGCCATGTAAAGGAGATACTGAGTTTTTTCAAAAGTTGTTATAACTTGAGGTATTGCTTGTGTTCTATATATTGAGTTATAAGGTATTGCATTTTCAGTATGTTCAAGAAAGTGTCATGTTTCTTCCTGCAGATTCACACTATTTTCGAAATCCAAGGCCCTAACTTAGCGAAAAATGAAAAAAAAAAATTCAGACTTGATCTGTAACATGTTATGGCAAAGCAATGTACAAATTATCAAATGAATACCTGAAAGCACAACAAGGAAGTCCGGACTGATCGCAGTTCGTTCACTTGGTTAAAGACCCAAACCTTATTATAAATTTGTTTTTGTCCTGGTCTAGTCCTTGTAGTTGATTTCCAACCATTCCTATCCTGGTTCCCCAATTTTCCCTTTACCATAACTCGCATATGCTTATAGGAGTTTTGAGATTGATCGCTGTTCGTTATTTTCACCTTTCATAAGGAACTTTGGATATTGTTGTGGTCCAGTAATTTTTGCGACCGGTAGGGGACTATGTATTGCCATACAATACTCTCAGAATGCTTGTTGTATTCTAAATACGCAATAAAACAATCTGGTGGAAGAAACATGACGCTTTCTTGAACATACTGAAAATGCAATACCTTACGAACACAAGCCATACTTCATGTTATAACAACTTTTGAAAAAACTCGATATCTCCTTTACATGGCATCAGGCCTGGTCAGGAAACAACTAGATATAAAAACGATGAAAATCGCAACAACAAAACTCCAGAAAGCCTGTGTCCGTTACCAGGTGCCGCTGGATGCATTTATTTAGTCTATGTATATATCCATATTTTTATGTTTGTGTTGCAAACTTTTTTCAGTGCTGTGCATCTTAATATAGCTAGTCCATGTGTATATATATACATGACTTGTGATGTATGTATACATGCATGCGTCCTGTTTTATTTCAAATTTCTGTTTTTATGTCTATGCATGCAATTATATATCATTAGTGCTTTGTGGTTTTTTTTATGATATATAGTCGGTTAAAGAGCTCTTAGCTCATGTTTATTGTTACCTGTATATAGTTCCGACTTTAAATAAAAATTACTTACTTACTTTATGCAGGGTGTTGTGAACGAACCTAACAACTTATTTGTATATTTTACGAATGAAAAGCGTAATATTTTATCATACATAAAAGTTTCGACTATTTCGTGACGAGCGGCGGCTAGAAGTGAATTATACCCGAATTACATTTCGAAAACCTGTTTTCTATTACACACAGACTATTGGCTAATAATGGATCATTCCATTTTACAATGCGCTGTGTTATCAATACAACATTTTTCCACGATTACTTACGAAACGTGTGAAAATATAATTATGTATACATGATTGGTACACTCATTTGAAACATAGGTAATGTAAAATACAAGCAAGACCATACAAATGTAAGAAGTAGTCATGTCCATTACTTAATATGCAATAATGATAATCAGAATATTTGATTTAGTGATAAACTGTTGTTCTTTCCCTGAAAGATTGCTTTTCTTTATGTTTGCATTCGTTTCTGTAGATGGGATTATTTACTGGACACTACTCGTTCTATATAAGCTATAAGATGAAAAAGGTGATGATGGCGATCAGTGACCAATCTCATAAATCCTATAAAAAATACCAAACTGAGAGTAGCACAAACACAGGAACCCCGGAAACACCAGGTGTGGGGTCAGATGTCTAGGAGTACTGGTAATCATCGTGTTGACCGCTATCTCCCCCACTGTTAACCCACTATCGTGATCAGGTAAACGGAGTAATCCATGGTCAAAATCAGTATGTATAGAACGGCCTAATAATTAGTATGAAACACATCAGAAAGCATTCAAGGTAATATCAGATGTTATTTCTAAATAAGATAATTATAACGACCATAGAATTTGTGAAATGTTGACTTTAAATAAACGAGATTTTTGATGCCTCCGTAACATGAAGTTATATGTCAGTAGCAAGCCTCAGTTAAGAAATTGAACATACGCAGAACGTGTTCTTTTGAATCGATTCAGATGATATAAACACCATATAGACGTGATAATGAAATATTGCTGTATAATTGTGGAGAAGCTTGATATATCCAAATATGTAGCAGATGTGGAAGGTTTCCAGTGTCTGTGGTGTCTTTCATTTCGAATTCAATAGGATACATGTACATACATGTAGAATCGATATATGCTGTTAATAGAAATACAGTATATCTAAATGTTAAGTTGAAGGCCACAACAAGAAATTTCGTCTCAAGATTTTGAATAAATTGGAGCTAATCAGAATACAAAACTTGGGCAGATAATAAAGGAACACAATTTGTGTCCATGGAAATTCTAATAGACTGTTGGAAGATCTTATCCCCAAAGACCACACTAGCATCTTTGAATATCAACTTTATGAGAATTTGTGTGTGGAATCAAACTTGTGTTAAATAAATTAATTTACTGACTGACTGATCACAATATATGAATATTTCCGACTTCCTATAATAACCATTTCCTCATGAATGCACTGCAGTTGTGAACAATGTGTGTAAACATTCATGAATATACTAGTTGTATGTCTATTAATTCCGAAAGAAATGAAAGTGATAAATATAATTATATGATTATCGTTTGTGTGTTATTGGGATGATAGAATTTGGCAAGGCAGTTTGGAGTTCATATTAACACTGTAAATGCTTTATATAGACGATATCAGCAAACTGGCATCATTCGAGTCCGCCCATGATTAGGACTCCCACTTGTGACGTCATGTCGGCAAGATACGTATATATGGACGTCACATTTGCGTATTCGATTCCAGTCGTCTTCTTTGACCGCAAAAAGCATCCCGGAGCATTGACGGATAAGTCCTCGTACCGTAAGGAACAGATTGCGAGATGCCAACATCCATCCTAGACGTCCTGTTCTGCTCTGTCGGCACCGTGTTACGAAGTTGGCGTGGTGTAGGAGGCATTGTCGTTTCATTAATAGAGATTGGGTGGAAGTTCTGTTTACGGATGAGTTGAGATTTCATCTCGACAGCAGTGACGATTGTGTTTGGACATACCGTAGTGCTGGAAAACGTTACATTGAATCAATTGCTACTTAATTTATTTCTAACGCAGGGTCTAATCGATTAAAGAAAAGGTCATGGTTATACATTTAATTCTTTTATTATGCCCCCCCCCCCTCAAAGAGGGGCATATTGGTTTGCACCTGTCGGTCGGTAGACCACATGTTGTCTGCTCAATATCTTGAGAACCAATCACTTGATGATAATGGTATTTCATATGTGGGTTGGCTATGGGTAGAAGAGGACCCCAATTGTGTGTCAAGGGTCAATCTACTTTGGGCATAGGAATATACTGTCCGCATAATATCTTGAGAACCCTTTGCTTGACAGACATCAAACTTGGTACACTGGTATATCTTTAGAAGATGATGACCCCTATTAATTTTGAGGTCACATGGTCAAAGATCAAGGGTCAAACTGGATATAGGAATATACTGTCCGTTCAATATCTTGAGAACCCTTTGCTTGACAAGCATCAAACTTGGTACACTGGTACATCTTCAGGAGATGATGACCCGTATTGATTTTGAGGTCATATATTTAACCGTCAATGGTCAAACTGGACATTGGAATATACTGTCCGCTCAATATCATGAAAACCTTTTGCTTGACAGACATCAAACTTGGTACACTGGTACATCCTCAGGAGAAGATGATCCCTATTGATTTTGAGTTCACATAGTCAAACTGGACATAGGAATATACTTTCTGCTCAATATCTTGAAAACCCTTTGCTTGACAGATATCAAACTTGATTCACTGGTACATCGTCAGGAGAAAATGACCCCTTTTGATTTTGAAGTCACATGTTTAAAGGTCAAGGGTCAAACTGGACATAGGAATATACTGTCCGTTCAATATATTGAGAACGCTTTGGTTGACAGACATCAAATTTGGTACACCGGTACATCTTTAGAAGATGACCCTTATTGATTTTGAGGTCATATGGTCAAAGATCAAACTGGACATTGGAATATACTGTCAGCTCAGTATATTGAGAACCCTTTGCTTGACAGACATCAAACTTAGTACACCGGTAAATCTTCAGGAAAAGATTACCCCTATTGATGTTGAGGTCATATGGTCAAAGGTTGAAATGGACATAGTGATATATTGTCTCCTATATTTTAAGAATTATTTGCTTGATTGTACACTAAACATGGTACACTGTTACAGCATAAGGAGTAGATAACCCCTATTGATTTTTTAGGTCACATGGTCAATCCACTCTTGACATAGGAAGATATTGTCTGCTCAATATTTTGAATTGATGATGCTACTATCAATTAAATGATGTGTGTATATCCCTTTTCAATTTTGCACCATGGGGGCATATGTGTTTTACAAACATCTCTTGTTATTATTAACCGCCGCAGTCGCCTAGAGCGTTCGCCCCGCATGCGGAAGGGTTCGAATCCCGGCCGCGATAGCCCGAAGTCGTTAAAACAGGTAGTGACAGTTCCATCGCCAAACGCTCGACATCAGGTGTGAATGTCACGGGTCCTCGGAGATGACCTTAAAATCGGATGTCCCGTGTCACAGTAGGTGTGGCACGTTAAAGAACCCTCACTGCTCAATAGCCGTAAGCGCCGAACATAGGCCTAAATTTAAAGCCCTTCATCGGTCTTGGTGACGTCTCCATATGAGTGAAAAATTCTCGAGAGAGACGTTAAACAAGATACAACCAATACAATCTCGTCATTATTAAGGTCTTCCGTCCCCTGCGGAAGACCTTACTATTATTGTTCGCGTTCTTCTTCTTCATTATTAAGGTCTTCCGTCTCCTGCGGAAGACCTTACTATTATTGTTCGCGTTCTTCTTCTTCATTAAGGTCTTCCGTCTCCTGCGGAAGACCTTACTATTATTGTTCGCGTTCTTCTTCTTCATTATTAAGGTCTTCCGTCTCCTGCGGAAGACCTTACTATTATTGTTCGCGTTCTTCTTCTTCATTATTAAGGTCTTCCGTCTCCTGCGGAAGACCTTACTATTATTGTTCGCGTTCTTCTTCTTCATTATTATTATTATTATTATTATTATTATTATTTTCCTTGGTAGTACACGCGTTTTTCTCAGCCATTTCTTGATCGATTTTCACGAAATTTTCAGGAAAGATGTCTTTTGGTGACGAGACTTTGCTTGCAAAATTTCGTGCTTGACGTCACTTCCGGTCAGGAGTTATCTCTCTTTTAGTGACTTTTTGAAGGGCCTTGTTGTCCACACATCTCCTCTGTTAGTTTTGAAGCTAGAGTCTTGAAATTTCTACACAAGATAGAGTAAACATTTTAGAAGATTTGTGGGGGATTCAATTTCACCGGAGGCGATTTGCCTAAACGCTCGCCTGGACCTGAAAAAATGGATGCCAAAATTGTTCGCCGATTTCGGCGATTTTTGACCTTTGATCTCCAATATCTTTTTTCTTGCAAATATTTTGTTAAGACATGTAGAACAAAAGTTGTGCACATTTACGAGATCTTTTCGAAAATATCAAGATTTAGGGGCTAGCCCCTTCAATTAGGGATCTAGAAGGGCTCAAAGTCTAGATCAAATATCTCAAAAATCGTTAATATTTTGGTATAAGTCAAAGAACAAAAAATGTTCATCTCAACAATGCACATCTATTCATATAAAAATTTGGGTCATATGTTACGTAATAAGGGATTTTAAGGGCCAAAACCATACATTTTTTACCCCTTGTATCTCGAAAACGACAAATATTTTGAAAAGCAATAAAGAACAAAAGTTGTTTAGAATGATGATCTGAACAATATGCATATTTCGTTTTTACCCTATGTGGCCCCGTTAGGGAGCTACAGTTTGGCCCCTAAAAATTACTTCTAGAAATAACTCGAGAACGGTAAAGAATTTCTAAATACTTGTTGAACAAAAGATGTTTGAAATGTCATGACCTTTCTTACGATATCAAGCAAAAGGGGCTGACCCTTTAAATTAGGGGCCCAGAAGGGTCCAAAGGTTTATGAGATTATCTCAGAAACTATTCATATTTTGTAATAAGTCATTGAAGCGGAAATGTTCATCTAAACGAGCTTGTTCTTATCAAATCAAAAAGTAGGTCATATGTTACGTAATAAGGGATTTTAAGGGCCAAAATCATAAATAATTGACGCCTCATATCTTGAAAACGACAAATATTTTGAAAAGCATTATTGAACAAAAGTTGTTCAGAATGATAATTTAAACAATATGCATATTTCGTTTTTTCCCTATGTGGCCCCGTTAGGGAGCTACAGTTTGGCCCCTAAATATTTCTTGTAGAGATAACTCGAGAACGGTAAAGAATTTCTAAATACTTGTTGAGCAAAAAATGTTTAAAATGACAAGGCCTTTCTTACGATATCAAGCAAAACGGGCTGGCCCTTTAAATTAGGGGTTCAGAAGGGTCCAAATGTTTTTGAGATTATCTCAGAAACTATTAATATTTTATAATAAGTTGTAAAGCGGAAATGTTCATCTCAACGAGCTTGATCTTATCAAATCAAAAAGTAGGTCATATGTTACGTAATTAGAGATTTTAAGGGCCAAAATCGTAAATATTTGACGCCTCATATCTTTAAAACGACATATTTTTTGAAAAGCATTATTGAACAAAAGTTGTTCAATGTGTCATAACCTATCGATCAATATCAAAAAATGGGTCTGTGGGCCTCATGGCTCGCCTGTAGAGTCGATTTTTGTCGATATCAGTCGATTTCAAAAACTTGTAACTGGTAAATATTTTGTAAGCACATATTGAACAAAAGTTGTTCAGTTTATCGAGATCTATCGATTTATATCAAGAAATAGGCCTATGGTCCTAATGGCTCGCCTGTAGAGTCGATTTTTTGTCGATATCGGTCGATCTCAATAACTTTTTACAGGTAAATATTTTGTAAAGACAAATAGAACTAAAGTTGTTGAGTCTATAGAGGGCTAACAAATGACATCAAGAAATAGGCCCGCGGGCCTTATGGCTCGCCTGGAGAGTCGAATTTCAAACGAATTTCACCGCAACTTTGCTTCAGAAGCTTATGATATGAAAAATTGATTATATCTAAAGTGTCTTAAAGTCGCAAACTAAATTGGGACTCATTTGTCTTTTTTTTTTTTTTTTTTTTTAACTCCGAGTGCATCAACAAATCGGACGGAAGACCTACTCGTTGCTCGCAACGAGATCGTGTCTAGTTATTATTATTATTATTTTCCTTGGTAGTACACGCGTTTTTCTCAGCCATTTCTCGATCGATTTTCACGAAATTTTCAGGAAAGATGTCTTTTGGTGACGAGACTTTGCTTGCAAAATTTCGTGCTTGACGTCACTTCCGGTCAGGAGTTATCTCTCTTTTAGTGACTTTTTAAAGGGCCTTGTTGTCCACACATCTCCTCCGTTAGTTTTGAAGCTAGAGTCTTGAAATTTCTACACAAGATAGAGTAAACATTTTAGAAGATTTGTGGGGGATTCAATTTCACCGGAGGCGATTTGCCTAAACGCTCGCCTGGACCTGAAAAAATGGATGCCAAAATTGTTCGCCGATTTCGGCGATTTTTGACCTTTGATCTCCAATATCTTTTTTCTTGCAAATATTTTGTTAAGACATGTAGAACAAAAGTTGTGCACATTTACGAGATCTTTTCGAAAATATCAAGATTTAGGGGCTAGCCCCTTCAATTAGGGATCTAGAAGGGCTCAAAGTCTAGATCAAATATCTCAAAAATCGTTAATATTTTGGTATAAGTCAAAGAACAAAAAATGTTCATCTCAACAATGCACATCTATTCATATAAAAATTTGGGTCATATGTTACGTAATAAGGGATTTTAAGGGCCAAAACCATACATTTTTTACCCCTTGTATCTCGAAAACGACAAATATTTTGAAAAGCAATAAAGAACAAAAGTTGTTTAGAATGATGATCTGAACAATATGCATATTTCGTTTTTACCCTATGTGGCCCCGTTAGGGAGCTACAGTTTGGCCCCTAAAAATTACTTCTAGAAATAACTCGAGAACGGTAAAGAATTTCTAAATACTTGTTGAACAAAAGATGTTTGAAATGTCATGACCTTTCTTACGATATCAAGCAAAAGGGGCTGACCCTTTAAATTAGGGGCCCAGAAGGGTCCAAAGGTTTATGAGATTATCTCAGAAACTATTCATATTTTGTAATAAGTCATTGAAGCGGAAATGTTCATCTAAACGAGCTTGTTCTTATCAAATCAAAAAGTAGGTCATATGTTACGTAATAAGGGATTTTAAGGGCCAAAATCATAAATAATTGACGCCTCATATCTTGAAAACGACAAATATTTTGAAAAGCATTATTGAACAAAAGTTGTTCAGAATGATAATTTAAACAATATGCATATTTCGTTTTTTCCCTATGTGGCCCCGTTAGGGAGCTACAGTTTGGCCCCTAAATATTTCTTGTAGAGATAACTCGAGAACGGTAAAGAATTTCTAAATACTTGTTGAGCAAAAAATGTTTAAAATGACAAGGCCTTTCTTACGATATCAAGCAAAACGGGCTGGCCCTTTAAATTAGGGGTTCAGAAGGGTCCAAATGTTTTTGAGATTATCTCAGAAACTATTAATATTTTATAATAAGTTGTAAAGCGGAAATGTTCATCTCAACGAGCTTGATCTTATCAAATCAAAAAGTAGGTCATATGTTACGTAATTAGAGATTTTAAGGGCCAAAATCGTAAATATTTGACGCCTCATATCTTTAAAACGACATATTTTTTGAAAAGCATTATTGAACAAAAGTTGTTCAATGTGTCATAACCTATCGATCAATATCAAAAAATGGGTCTGTGGGCCTCATGGCTCGCCTGTAGAGTCGATTTTTGTCGATATCAGTCGATTTCAAAAACTTGTAACTGGTAAATATTTTGTAAGCACATATTGAACAAAAGTTGTTCAGTTTATCGAGATCTATCGATTTATATCAAGAAATAGGCCTATGGTCCTAATGGCTCGCCTGTAGAGTCGATTTTTTGTCGATATCGGTCGATCTCAATAACTTTTTACAGGTAAATATTTTGTAAAGACAAATAGAACTAAAGTTGTTGAGTCTATAGAGGGCTAACAAATGACATCAAGAAATAGGCCCGCGGGCCTTATGGCTCGCCTGGAGAGTCGAATTTCAAACGAATTTCACCGCAACTTTGCTTCAGAAGCTTATGATATGAAAAATTGATTATATCTAAAGTGTCTTAAAGTCGCAAACTAAATTGGGACTCATTTGTCTTTTTTTTTTTTTTTTTTTTTTAACTCCGAGTGCATCAACAAATCGGACGGAAGACCTACTCGTTGCTCGCAACGAGATCGTGTCTAGTTATTATTATTATTATTTTCCTTGGTAGTACACGCGTTTTTCTCAGCCATTTCTCGATCGATTTTCACGAAATTTTCAGGAAAGATGTCTTTTGGTGACGAGACTTTGCTTGCAAAATTTCGTGCTTGACGTCACTTCCGGTCAGGAGTTATCTCTCTTTTAGTGACTTTTTAAAGGGCCTTGTTGTCCACACATCTCCTCCGTTAGTTTTGAAGCTAGAGTCTTGAAATTTCTACACAAGATAGAGTAAACATTTTAGAAGATTTGTGGGGGATTCGATTTTACCGGAGGCGATTTGCCTAAACGCTCGCCTGGACCTGAAAAAATGGATGCCAACATTTTTCGCCGATTTCGCCGATTTTTGACCTTTGATCTCCAATATCTTTTTTCTTGCAAATATTTTGTTAAGACATGTAGAACAAAAGTTGTGCACATTTACGAGATCTTTTCGAAAATATCAAGATTTAGGGGCTAGCCCCTTCAATTAGGGATCTAGAAGGGCTCAAAGTCTAGATCAAATATCTCAAAAATCGTTAATATTTTGGTATAAGTCAAAGAACAAAAAATGTTCATCTCAACAATGCACATCTATTCATATAAAAATTTGGGTCATATGTTACGTAATAAGGGATTTTAAGGGCCAAAACCATACATTTTTTACCCCTTGTATCTCGAAAACGACAAATATTTTGAAAAGCAATAAAGAACAAAAGTTGTTTAGAATGATGATCTGAACAATATGCATATTTCGTTTTTACCCTATGTGGCCCCGTTAGGGAGCTACAGTTTGGCCCCTAAAAATTACTTCTAGAAATAACTCGAGAACGGTAAAGAATTTCTAAATACTTGTTGAACAAAAGATGTTTGAAATGTCATGACCTTTCTTACGATATCAAGCAAAAGGGGCTGACCCTTTAAATTAGGGGCCCAGAAGGGTCCAAAGGTTTATGAGATTATCTCAGAAACTATTCATATTTTGTAATAAGTCATTGAAGCGGAAATGTTCATCTAAACGAGCTTGTTCTTATCAAATCAAAAAGTAGGTCATATGTTACGTAATAAGGGATTTTAAGGGCCAAAATCATAAATAATTGACGCCTCATATCTTGAAAACGACAAATATTTTGAAAAGCATTATTGAACAAAAGTTGTTCAGAATGATAATTTAAACAATATGCATATTTCGTTTTTTCCCTATGTGGCCCCGTTAGGGAGCTACAGTTTGGCCCCTAAATATTTCTTGTAGAGATAACTCGAGAACGGTAAAGAATTTCTAAATACTTGTTGAGCAAAAAATGTTTAAAATGACAAGGCCTTTCTTACGATATCAAGCAAAACGGGCTGGCCCTTTAAATTAGGGGTTCAGAAGGGTCCAAATGTTTTTGAGATTATCTCAGAAACTATTAATATTTTATAATAAGTTGTAAAGCGGAAATGTTCATCTCAACGAGCTTGATCTTATCAAATCAAAAAGTAGGTCATATGTTACGTAATTAGAGATTTTAAGGGCCAAAATCGTAAATATTTGACGCCTCATATCTTTAAAACGACATATTTTTTGAAAAGCATTATTGAACAAAAGTTGTTCAATGTGTCATAACCTATCGATCAATATCAAAAAATGGGTCTGTGGGCCTCATGGCTCGCCTGTAGAGTCGATTTTTGTCGATATCAGTCGATTTCAAAAACTTGTAACTGGTAAATATTTTGTAAGCACATATTGAACAAAAGTTGTTCAGTTTATCGAGATCTATCGATTTATATCAAGAAATAGGCCTATGGTCCTAATGGCTCGCCTGTAGAGTCGATTTTTTGTCGATATCGGTCGATCTCAATAACTTTTTACAGGTAAATATTTTGTAAAGACAAATAGAACTAAAGTTGTTGAGTCTATAGAGGGCTAACAAATGACATCAAGAAATAGGCCCGCGGGCCTTATGGCTCGCCTGGAGAGTCGAATTTCAAACGAATTTCACCGCAACTTTGCTTCAGAAGCTTATGATATGAAAAATTGATTATATCTAAAGTGTCTTAAAGTCGCAAACTAAATTGGGACTCATTTGTCTTTTTTTTTTTTTTTTTTTTTTTAACTCCGAGTGCATCAACAAATCGGACGGAAGACCTACTCGTTGCTCGCAACGAGATCGTGTCTAGTTATTATTATTATTATTTTCCTTGGTAGTACACGCGTTTTTCTCAGCCATTTCTCGATCGATTTTCACGAAATTTTCAGGAAAGATGTCTTTTGGTGACGAGACTTTGCTTGCAAAATTTCGTGCTTGACGTCACTTCCGGTCAGGAGTTATCTCTCTTTTAGTGACTTTTTAAAGGGCCTTGTTGTCCACACATCTCCTCCGTTAGTTTTGAAGCTAGAGTCTTGAAATTTCTACACAAGATAGAGTAAACATTTTAGAAGATTTGTGGGGGATTCGATTTTACCGGAGGCGATTTGCCTAAACGCTC
This sequence comes from Ostrea edulis, assembly GCF_947568905.1. Taxonomy (NCBI): domain Eukaryota; kingdom Metazoa; phylum Mollusca; class Bivalvia; order Ostreida; family Ostreidae; genus Ostrea; species Ostrea edulis. The sequence goes on along the minus strand of NC_079168.1, from coordinate 90,528,121 downwards.
GCCTGGACCTGAAAAAATGGATGCCAACATTTTTCGCCGATTTCGCCGATTTTTGACCTTTGATCTCCAATATCTTTTTTCTTGCAAATATTTTGTTAAGACATGTAGAACAAAAGTTGTGCACATTTACGAGATCTTTTCGAAAATATCAAGATTTAGGGGCTAGCCCCTTCAATTAGGGATCTAGAAGGGCTCAAAGTCTAGATCAAATATCTCAAAAATCGTTAATATTTTGGTATAAGTCAAAGAACAAAAAATGTTCATCTCAACAATCCAAATCTATTCATATAAAAATTTAGGTCATATGTTACGTAATAAGGGATTTTAAGGGCCAAAACCATAAATTTTTTACCCCTTGCATCTCGAAAACGACAAATATTTTGAAAAGCAATAAAGAACAAAAGTTGTTCAGAATGATGATCTGAACAATATGCATATTTCGTTTTTACCCTATGTGGCCCCGTTAGGGAGCTACAGTTTGACCCCTAAAAATTACTTCTAGAAATAACTCGAGAACGGTAAAGAATTTCTAAATACTTGTTGAACAAAAAATGTTTGAAATGTCATGACCTTTCTTACGATATCAAACAAAAGGGGCTGACCCTTTTAATTAGGGGCCCAGAAGGGTCCAAAGGTTTATGAGAATATCTCAGAAACTATTAATATTTTGTAATTAGTCATTGAATCGGAAATGTTCATCTAAACGAGCTTGTTCTTATCAAATCAAAAAGTAGGTCATATGTTACGTAATAAGGGATTTTAAGGGCCAAAATCATAAATAATTGACGCCTCATATCTTGAAAACGACAAATATTTTGAAAAGCATTATTGAACAAAAGTTGTTCAGAATGATAATCTAAACAATATGTACATTTCGTTTTTTCCCTATGTGGCCCCGTTAGGGAGCTACAGTTTGGCCCCTAAATATTTCTTGTAGAGATAACTCGAGAACGGTAAAGAATTTCTAAATACTTGTTGAGCAAAAAATGTTTAAAATGACAAGGCCTTTCATACGATATCAAGCAAAACGGGCTGGCCCTTTAAATTAGGGGTTCAGAAGGGTTCAAATGTTTTTGAGAATATCTCAGAAACTATTAATATTTTATAATAAGTTGTAGAAGCGGAAATGTTCATCTCAACGAGCTTGATCTTATCAAATCAAAAAGTAGGTCATATGTTACGTAATTAGAGATTTTTAGGGCCAAAATCGTAAATATTTGACGCCTCATATCTTTAAAACGACATATTTTTTGAAAAGCATTATTGAACAAAAGTTGTTCAATGTGTCATAACCTATCGATCAATATCAAAAAATGGGTCTGTGGGCCCCATGGCTCGCCTGTAGAGTCGATTTTTGTCGATATCAGTCGATTTCAAAAACTTGTAACTGGTAAATATTTTGTAAGGACATATTGAACAAAAGTTGTTCAGTTTATCGAGATCTATCGATTGATATCAAGAAATAGGTCTATGGTCCTAATGGCTCGCCTGTAGAGTCGATTTTTTGTCGATATCGGTCGATCTCAATAACTTTTTACAGGTAAACATTTTGTAAAGACATATAGAACTAAAGTTGTTGAGTCTATAGAGGGCTAACAAATGACATCAAGAAATAGGCCCGCGGGCCTTATGGCTCGCCTGGAGAGTCGAATTTCAAACGAATTTCACCGCAACTTTGCTTCAGAAGCTTATGATATGAAAAATTGATTATATCTAAAGTGTCTTAAAGTCGGAAACTAAATTGGGACTCATTTGTCTTTTTTTTTTTTTTTTTTTTTAACTCCGAGTGCGTCAACAAATCGGACGGAAGACCTACTCGTTGCTCGCAACGAGATCGTGTCTAGTTATTATTATTATTATTTTCCTTGGTAGTACACGCGTTTTTCTCAGCCATTTCTCGATCGATTTTCACGAAATTTTCAGGAAAGATGTCTTTTGGTGACGAGACTTTGCTTGCAAAATTTCGTGCTTGACGTCACTTCCGGTCAGGAGTTATCTCTCTTTTAGTGACTTTTTAAAGGGCCTTGTTGTCCACACATCTCCTCCGTTAGTCTTGAAGCTAGAGTCTTGAAATTTCTACACAAGATAGAGTAAACATTTTAGAAGATTTGTGGGGGATTCGATTTTACCGGAGGCGATTTGCCTAAACGCTCGCCTGGACCTGAAAAAATGGATGCCAACATTTTTCGCCGATTTCGCCGATTTTTGACCTTTGATCTCCAATATCTTTTTTCTTGCAAATATTTTGTTAAGACATGTAGAACAAAAGTTGTGCACATTTACAAGATCTTTTCGAAAATATCAAGATTTAGAGGCTAGCCCCTTAAATTAGGGATCTAGAAGGGCTCAAAGTCTAGATCAAATATCTCAAAAATCGTTAATATTTTGGTATAAGTCAAAGAACAAAAAATGTTCATCTCAACAATCCAAATCTATTCATATAAAAATTTAGGTCATATGTTACGTAATAAGGGATTTTAAGGGCCAAAACCATAAATTTTTTACCCCTTGTATCTCGAAAACGACAAATATTTTGAAAAGCAATAAAGAACAAAAGTTGTTCAGAATGATGATCTGAACAATATGCATATTTCGTTTTTACCCTATGTGGCCCCGTTAGGGAGCTACAGTTTGACCCCTAAAAATTACTTCTAGAAATAACTCGAGAACGGTAAAGAATTTCTAAATACTTGTTGAACAAAAGATGTTTGAAATGTCATGACCTTTCTTACGATATCAAGCAAAAGGGGCTGACCCTTTAAATTAGGGGCCCAGAAGGGTCCAAAGGTTTATGAGAATATCTCAGAAACTATTGATATTTTGTAATAAGTCATTGAAGCGGAAATGTTCATCTAAACGAGCTTGTTCTTATCAAATCAAAAAGTAGATCATATGTTACGTAATAAGGGATTTTAAGGGCCAAAATCATAAATAATTGACACCTCATATCTTGAAAACGACAAATATTTTGAAAAGCATTATTGAACAAAAGTTGTTCAGAATGATAATCTAAACAATATGTACATTTCGTTTTTTCCCTATGTGGCCCCGTTAGGGAGCTACAGTTTGGCCCCTAAATATTTCTTGTAGAGATAACTCGAGAACGGTAAAGAATTTCTAAATACTTGTTGAGCAAAAAATGTTTAAAATGACAAGGCCTTTCTTACGATATCAAGCAAAACGGGCTGGCCCTTTAAATTAGGGGTTCAGAAGGGTTCAAATGTTTTTGAGAATATCTCAGAAACTATTAATATTTTATAATAAGTTGTAGAAGCGGAAATGTTCATCTCAACGAGCTTGATCTTATCAAATCAAAAAGTAGGTCATATGTTACGTAATTAGAGATTTTAAGGGCCAAAATCGTAAATATTTGACGCCTCATATCTTTAAAACGACATATTTTTTGAAAAGCATTATTGAACAAAAGTTGTTCAATGTGTCATAACCTATCGATCAATATCAAAAAATGGGTCTGTGGGCCCCATGGCTCGCCTGTAGAGTCGATTTTTGTCGATATCAGTCGATTTCAAAAACTTGTAACTGGTAAATATTTTGTAAGGACATATTGAACAAAAGTTGTTCAGTTTATCGAGATCTATCGATTGATATCAAGAAATAGGTCTATGGTCCTAATGGCTCGCCTGTAGAGTCGATTTTTTGTCGATATCGGTCGATCTCAATAACTTTTTACAGGTAAACATTTTGTAAAGACATATAGAACTAAAGTTGTTGAGTCTATAGAGGGCTAACAAATGACATCAAGAAATAGGCCCGCGGGCCTTATGGCTCGCCTGGAGAGTCGAATTTCAAACGAATTTCACCGCAACTTTGCTTCAGAAGCTTATGATATGAAAAATTGATTATATCTAAAGTGTCTTAAAGTCGGAAACTAAATTGGGACTCATTTGTCTTTTTTTTTTTTTTTTTTAACTCCGAGTGCATCAACAAATCGGACGGAAGACCTACTCGTTGCTCGCAACGAGATCGTGTCTAGTTCAGTTTATTACTGAAACACCGTACCACTTTGGGAAAGAACGTGTATCAAACAATTTAACCCGTGGAAGGCGCTGTGCAATAGAGGAAGCAACTGTGGTAGCCTGTTTTAACGAAATGCTGACTTACACTTACAAAGTTTTCAACTCCACCTATGACGTCATTCTTTTATTTGTATGCTCCACTATTTATAAGAAATGGAGTGTTTTCAAAGTAGGCCACTTCCTCAGAGAATAACCAAAATTATACGATGTAAGGGGTATGTAACAAAGTATTAAGTAAGTTTCAATTGTCCAGCTATCACCGGTTATAGAAGCCCTTATCTAATACAAGAACAACTGCAGTTTTAAACAAATTCATTATCTGCACATGTTGCTTGTTTTGTTTTTTGTTAACAGTAACATGAACTAATCTGTATAAGCCGATGTTTGTGTATACATATACGCCGACTCCCAGTAAACGCTTACTATAGACCTAAACGTCGAGTTGACTATGACCTTGTTCAATTGGCGTCTTTCAGCCCCTAAGGAATTTTATTCTGATTCCTTTTTCGTAAAAAGGGAATTTCAATAGTGGTGAATTTTAAGCTAGTCAAAATATCCACAAGAACCAGTAATTATTCCTCTTCTTCCCAAAAGGAGGACATCTTGCTTTAGTGTGAAGTATTCTTCCGCTTCTCGTACATTTGTCCGGGCAATAACTATTTTTGTCTTTGACATAGTCCTTTGATATTTGGTATGATGATATACCATGATAAGACAGGGTGTCGCGTACCATTTTGATGACCTTTGACCTTTTATGTAAAGTTCAAATAGTAGAATTCGGAGGGCCTTTTTTTGTCCGAACTATAACTTTTTTTTTTGTCTTTTGACATAGGATTTTGATATGTTGGTAAGTTTAATTTACTGTCATATGTTCACAACACTGTTTCTTGGTTGAAGCATATTTGCATATAGGTGACTCTTATGTACCGTAACTCTTAATTTTCCACTTTAAATATGATCTTTAAATATATTTTTTAAAATCTATGGAAAATGGAAGGGGAAATAACGGTTGTAGTGCATTTAAATAATTATTCCTAATTTTGTTTGTTATAATAGTAGTGAGGGTCTATAACATATCACACCCTAATAAAAAACGCTTGTCAAAGAATGAAATGAATTTTTACTCAAAACTTTTGTTTTTATCGTTCACCCCAAATTTTTTCTGATCCAGTTATTTCAATAGTTATGCCATTGGTCCACCATAAAAATAATCCTCATCGACGCGTATACCTAGAGCATTTGATAGATTTTCGTGACCACTTTCCGGCACATTCTTATGTTTGTCCTGGTGGCCATCAACAACGTGTCTTTCCTTGTGTTTTTTTTTGATTAAGGGTTATTATTTTATTATAGACCCCCTACTATTTTTATTAGAGACAAAAGTACCGATTCCTGAAGAGTTTGGTGTAATTAATAGTTTGGTTAAAATGCAACTACTTGAGCAAAATATAACCACCGTGCAATATTCTTTTTACATTTTAATTTTCATGGAAAACATTTCAGTTACAATTTTTTCAAACAATAGGAGTATTACAGTGAATAATGCAATTCTTCAGTTACAAAACACAACAACTATAAACCTGGCTATGGTTATGACACATTCAATTCAGCTGAAAAGCATATAATTAATCTTTTTCTAATTGTCGATGACATTTACTTTAAAGACATCCAATCGTCTGAAGCGTACCTACTTTTAATGGTTAACCGCATTGGCCTGAAATAAACTTAAGTGAATAGTAACGTTAATTCAATGTCATTTTTAATTATGGGGAGAAGTTAATCAAAGTAAAACTGAGAGAAACAGATAACTCGTATTGTATAAAAATGTTTTAATACAAAGTGGGACTCAGACAGACAGGCAAAATGATCACTATGTAAGCCATGCTCCACAAAAGACACAAGCTAGCTTAAAACACGTTAGTAAAATAACACGTACACACGTTAATTTCCGGAACAACACACTATAAAAAGATCTTTGTTTATGAAATTAAAGTACATCAATTCTAAAACGACATTATTAGAAATTGTATAAAAATTTGATACCCTCCATTCAAATATTTTAAAAGAATATTCGCGAATAATTGTTTTCACATCTCGAAACGTGATTTCTTTGTAATATTTTCAAATTACAATCCTCTCGTGTTGGTGACGTTAACGTGTTTTGCAAATTTGTTTTAAAGGTTCACGTTATATATATACACACATGTACATTCTGTGTAAGTGATTGATTACGTTATATATATACACACATGTACATTCTGTGTAAGTGATTGATTATGTTATATATATACACACATGTACATTCTGTGTAAGTGATTGATTATGTTATATATATACACACATGTACATTCTGTGTAAGTGATTGATTACGTTATATATATACAAATGTACACACATGTACATTCTGTGTGAGTGATTGATTACGTTATATATATATATACACATTTACATTCTGTGTAAGTGATTGATTACGTGTTATATATATATATATATATATATATATATATATATATATACATGTACATATTCTGTGTAAGTGATTGATTACGTTATATATACACACACATGTACATTCTGTGTGAGTGATTAATTGTATTATGTTAGTATGTCAAGAATTATATAACATTCACATGCAATGTCTGTTATCCATGCATTTAACTGTGTACAGTGCACTGAAGCCTTGACGTAGGAGGAAAGGGAATCTTAAATTGACCTAGAACGATGAAATCGTGACGGAATAAAGAGCTAAATATTCTTATAGTGTTGGAAGTCCATATTGTCTTAATTAGCATTTATAATCGTATATCATTCTATCAAACACTGAAAGTAATTTTTTTCAATTACAATTAAACATTTGTCAAAAAGAAACGGTATAAAATCTTTGATTTACAGTCCTTTCCGTATTAGTCTGTAGTTCTCAATCACTGCATCGTTCAAGGAGACCTATATAAAGAAGAAAAAAATACATTTAATGCTTTTAACAGTCAACGTTATTAGAATAGAATGGGCTTTCCTGAAGACAATTATGAAGTTCTAATTATGTTCCTTCAAGATGTATTGATGAACTAATAAATTTTTTTAATGAATCCCCCGTCCAAAATAATGTATTTATGATATCATAATATCCAAAGACAAACATGCATGTAAATGATAGAAATGTATATATATTAACACAAATGTGAATCTACAACGAATCATGGAAATAATCATGAAAATCCCCTGATCGTCGACATCTACTTCATCAGCCAATGAATATAGACATTGCCAAATTTAGTGTGCTATATCCACTTCATTTCTTTGTAATGATATTCAAATCTTATTTAATGAGCAGTGGAAAATAGTTCTAAGTGGTGTTTTTTTTATTCGAACACCTCTTTATGTGTTTTATGATTTGCACATAAAAAGGAGTGTGTGAATGAAAGGTGAAGATAACGAACAGTGATCAATCTCATAACTCCTATAAGCAATACAAAATAGATAGTTGGGCAAACACTGACCCCTGGACACTTTCCATCGGCCCTAATCAAAAGGAATATTACGTAATACCTTTTTCATCAAAAGGAAATTCACGTAATACCTTTGTGACTTTGAGTGTGAATGAACTTGAAAATCAAAAGAAAGTTGTCATCATTATGAAAGAGCCCTAAAGGATACATTATTGCTCACTAGAGCAATGCATTTCTTTACTCGGTTTATCAATATTATACTGTTTACATCGCATTGGGTATCACGATAAAATCACTTACAAGTGTGTATTTAGCCTTGTAGTTCTTGAGCTTAAGGTATTTCCACCTTCCTGTGACAAGATTTTGCAAAGTCAAAGATTTAGTAAGATTTACACATGACAGGAACATAAAGAGTCTTTTACAATAGTCATTGTAAAAAATCTTGTTTAAAATAAATAAAATATTTCGAAAGTCAATGTTATATATGAATAATCAATTACATGTATATGTTTCAAAACATTGAATCAAGGGGCAATAACTCTGTTTTTATTAAATTATTTTTGAAGTCCATTATGCGAAAGATGTCCTTTATTTTTCACAAACAAGTATGTTGCGGTATTAATAAAATTTTTTATCAATTAGCACGATATACCTGTTATCAACGTCAGAAAATTGTAACGATATAATTTGTATATTCTTAAAGAAAAAGTTTCATGAAATTGTTTTGAATACAATTATATCGTTACAACCAGTTTTTGTGAACTTTGATAATGCTGTTTAAGGAAAATTTCAATTTTCTGACGTTGATAACAGGTATATCTTGCTAATTGATAAAAAAAAAATAATGTTTACTACCGCAGCATATTTATTCTTTTATTTGTTACTAAGATGTATCATTTAAAGAATCAACAGTCAAGTATAACATTGAACCTATAATTCGGGAGGGGTGGAATTGCCTTAAAATCAATCGATTGTGAAACTTCGAAAACCAATGTACTGGCCTTATTCTCACCCATGATGCCATCGTTATAACAAACTGTTTTCTACACTGCATGGAATATTTTCATATGGATTTGATGAAATACCCCCGGCCCCATGGATCTAAAAAGGTATTATACTTCATAGAACAGCTTTACAGTGTATACAGTTTTAAATAAAAAGTTTATGGTACGACCTCATCCATGGCCCGGCGTGATGGTTTGAACAGAATCTACACTACATGCTAATCCTTGCATATAAACTGTTTTATCTGATAAATTATTGAGAAGATCTTATATACATGTATAATTTCAAACCTCTATTGTGACCTACACTGCGGGGGTCATGCGATAGAGGATGATGAATCCACGCTATATGTATCAGATTGGCAAATCGTATCCTTGTGGTTCTAGAGAAGACGGTTTTCAAAGAAATTTCTAACCTATTTTTGTGTCAAACTGTGACTCACGTGTGTATTCATTATATCAGAGTACTTTCATGCAAGATTGAGCTTTTCTGGTCTTATGCTTGAATTTGGTTCAGAAGATTATAAACACCCTACCTATTTCTTGATATTAGCATTACTCTTCAGAAAAAGACGTACAAGCAGCAATTAATGTAAACAAACTTGTATCCCCTATATCAAAGGATGCTTTCTGTCAGCTTTGGTTGAAACTGGTCCAATGGTTCTTGAGAAGATATCGATAGTGCAAAAACTTTTCAGACAGACGATGGAGAACTGTTAGAAAAGCTTGTTCGAAATGAGCTATAGACTAAAGTGAGATACATACTTTAATTGGATGAGGGTTTTTTCTATTTGGGCAGAGGAAACTCGCGATATTGCGCCTAATTCTACACAATATTGTAAAATGCACATATGTTATATCATTATATGCTGGAGTTTCTCATTGACAATATCTTCGTGGTCTTTGGTGATCAGGTCTTCCAACAGTCTGTTGGAATTCCCATGGACACGAATTGTACTCCTTTGTTAGATGACCTGTTTTTATATTCCCATGAACAGAATTTATTCAAAAAATCTTCTATGTGAGAAGAAAAATTCTCTTGCTGTGGCCTTCAATTCGATATTTAGATATATCGACGATGTAATATCTATTAACAGTAATAATTTTCATTCATATGTCGACCAATATATCCGAGTGAACTCGAAATAAAAGACACCACAGAGTCGTCCACTTCTGTTTCACACTTAGACATTAACGCCAAACAACTCAACTTGATGACAAACGGGATGATTTCAATTTCTCCATCATCAACTTCCCATATTTATGTAGCAACATTCCATTATCACCTGCTTATGGTGTTTACATCTCTCAACTGATTCGATACGCAAGAGCTTATTTTGCAAATGGTCAGTTTTGTAATCAAAGCAGGCTACTGACAAACAAGTTAATAGTGCAGGTGTTCCAACAGTCTCGTTTAAAATCAGTATTTCGCAAATTCTATGGTCGTTATAACGATCTAGTTTGCCAATAAAACCTATTATTGATTCAAATGCTGTTTGACGTGTTTCATGCCGATTGTTAGATCGTTCTTGGCACACTGATTTTGACTACGGTTAACTCCGTTTACCTGATCAAGATATAGGGCTCATGGTGGGTGTAACCGGTCGACAGGGAATGCTTACTCCTCCTAGGCACATGATCCCACCTCTGGTATATCCAGGGGTCCATGTTTGTCCAACTCTCTATTTAATATTGCTTGTGGGAATTATGAGATTGATCACTGTTCGTTATCTTCACCTTTCACGTATATAACAAGTATTAGTTATAAAATGTTCCTAAATTTTAGAGAATTTTAAAGTGCAATATCTGGGCTAGTATTGATCGTTAACTGTTCGTAAAATAAAAGGATCCGCACCGAAATGTTCCAGGTACATATCATCTTTATTGCACTCTTGCTGTAAACAAAGATGATGGACCAGAAGTTAATAAATACATCGCAATGAACAATTATGCGTCATATCGGCACACACTCCTTCTTTTGTGAAATAAAAAAAAATAGCAGAAAATGATTTATATGCATTATGTTCAAATGAACCATAACCATTCCTGACTCTACACTGTATGTATTAAATTACCTTTTGAAAAGAATTTTCAAAGTGATTTAGTGCCATGATAAGAACTACGAGATCCCATAAAACTGTATTTCTTCGCAATATTGTTCAAAGCTATCTGCTATCATGAAGTATACATGTACATTGATAGGGCGCCCTTGATTTCTCTACACCAGTGTAAACCCGGTATTAAAACATTACACTCCATAACCAATGTGTCTTTTAGGTGTAGTGTATTTTCAACATGTTTGATAAAACAATATAATACTGGACAAATGACTCTCTTCTTTCACTTATGCTTTTCTTCATTTGATTTACGACTTCGGATCAGGATATAAATAAATCTGCATATTTTATTTTTATATATTCTTAATTAGCGAACAATTTTGTACTAGTCTTGTCCAAAATATTAGACAGAGCAAACCCACAAATCATAAACTAGTAAAACATGTCAATTAAATATGCAGCATTTTTTTTTTTTTTATCAAGAATTCACTTATGTCAGAAGAGATTCACCAATTCAAATGATGCAAAATTTATTCAAAGCTATGCAGCATTTTTCGAATATGTTTATTTTATCAATAATTAAATCATGTCAATAGAGATTCTGTCACCAATTCAAATTTGTCACCAATTCAAATGATGCAGAATTTATTCAAAGCTTCTACGTGAGAAGAAAAAATCTCTTGTTCGACTCTTAACTCGAAAAGTACAGTAAATATACCGTGTTACACTGTACATGAAACAAAATTTACTTTCATTCATGTATCGATTCGATATATTCAAGTGAACGCGAAATAAAAGACACCACAGTCGTCCACATCTGCTTCCTATTTATAAAACACATGTAACATCATCTATCAGATCAGCTGAGAAACATATGCAGGTGATAATGGAAAATTGGTATATAGATATACAAAGTTGACGATAGAGAAGCTGCATGGAATTTGACATAAAGTTGAGTAACTGTTGTTAATTTGTCGATAGCATCTTTTATAGAATATAGACGCTATCTACAAATTAACAACAGTAACTCAACTTTATGTCAAATTCCATGCAGCTTCTCTATCGTCAACTACTTATATCTATATACCAATTTTCCATTATCACCTGCATATGTTTCTCAGCTGATCTGATAGATGATGTCACAGGTATTTCAACAATCTTGTTTAAAATCAGCATTTTGCTAATTATGTGGTTGTTATCATAATTAAAAGATTTTGTTTGCAAATATAACCTGTCATTATGTCGAATGCAGTCTAACATGTTTCATACCAGCTGTTGGACCGTTGATTATCTAGTGATTTTAATTACGGATTACTCGGTTTACCTAATCAAGATATAGGGTTTACGGCGATTGTGGCCGGTCAACTGGGGGGGGGGGGGATCCGTGTTTACCCACTATCTATTTGGTATTCTTTATATATCACGTCGCATTAAAAATCAAAACAGCTTATTCTACTTTTCCCGCCATGTTGGATTCTGCATTATACCCACTGACACGTGTAAACTACAGCAATTCATTTCAGAAAGATGAACACGGTGTAAGTAAATTAAGCACGCCCATTGTGCAAGCCAGATAACAAGGTGTACCGTGTATGTGTGTGGATGTGTGATTGAGAAAGAGTTGGGTGTTTAATAAGTCACGCATATTTATAGCGTGTTTCTACATGAAAATCAAACATAAAAATACACTTTTAAAGTAAGCAATGAATGAAATTTATTCATATTCTCTATCTACATGAAATGTATAAAATTCTCAGCCATACCATATTTCATATGTAGTAATCCAAACAGCACTAGTAGCATTATACTGATGATGACGCTCACTGACACGCCCACGGCGACTCCGAGATCTCCGTTCTCAACGTCTTTCAACGTTTCGTCAGATTCTGTGGCTGAATGCCGAAATTTCAAAAAACGAGTTACAGGGTTTAACGATTCAAGCATAGTTTCATAACACGGTAATGTATGTTTCTCTATTCTATGCAAAGATAAACATGTACATTATTATACATAATTTAATTGATCATTACACTAAATATTGAAGTTTCCATTCTGTATTAAAAATACAGTTATAACTAAAATTTTATAATTTATGACAATTCTCCATTTGCTTGGCCAAGTCTGTTTTACATACATTGTACATGGGGTAACCTTCGTTCATAAAAAGGTACAGAGTGAAAATAAGCTGCATCTATGTACATTTGTGGAAATGTCACCCGTTTGGTGTAAAACACCAGATTTAACATGTAATCGTGATACACTTGAATCCATATGTTCAATTCGTATATGTACTACAAGACCAGATGCTTGATTACAAAAGGCTCATTGGAAATAACTCTCACATATGTACCAATAGCAATCGATAATCTGACTTAATTATATCATCAAATTGATATCGTTTCATGAGAAAACTGTACATTTAAGATTGTTGACTGAGCATGAGCTATTCGAAAAATATCTTCCAAGTTCGCACACCAGTAATGCAGCATTTGCTTCATTAAACTAAATGATATATAAGCCACCTCAATGATAACTAAGCTGTTGAAGTTTAGGATAACTATCGAGAGAAACAAATCCTATGCGTTATTGAATCACTGGGCAGGCAGTCTTCTAGAGAAATCGAGAATGTGACTCAAGTTTATGTAAGACACAGACAGGCACTGACAGTTTGTAATTAGAAAAGTTCAAAAAATGAAAATCAAAGGCTAATGGGCCTTACACATGTAACAGTCTCCTGGGTATCACACAACAAAATACTTAAGGTAGCGATTACAATCCTTCACGTGGTTCAATCACACCGTGGCCAAACGTCATTTGAATACAATCATTCCGACGTAGGATATAATCGTGCTTTTAACACAGAATACAACTAACTCCTACGACACTTTACAGGTCAGATCCCCTACCACTTGCGCAAACACTTCAACACAGAAAATTCCGTGTAAATAGTATCTGCCGTTCGTTTTCTTCATTGTATATTTAAAGAAGAGGTACTGTGAGCAATGCTCACTAAGAATACCCCCCGCTTACCCCAATCTCCCAAAGGGTGTTGTTAATAGGTATAAATTACCTCTTTCCTGAGTGTAAAAATATGGTATGCCTTCGTAAAAGAAAATGGAAGATATACTCCGAACACAAATCCATGGTAAAACCTATAATTTTGACGTTGAGATCAAAGGTCAAGGTCATAAAGAGGTCATGAATGTACATGACATATAGTCTCATGGTGATACACCCATGTCTTATGGTATGACTGTCAAAACCCTATAATCAATTCTGACCTTGAGGTCAAAATTCAAGGTCATATAGAAGTCATGAAGGTGCCCGACACATCGTCTCATGGTGATACACTCATGTGTCAAATATGGTATGCCTATGTCAAAGAACAAAGAAGTTATAGCCCGGACACGAACCCATTGTAAAAAAAAAAAAAAAAAAAAAAACCTTTCATTTTGACCTTGTGGTCAAGGGTCAAGGTCATATAGAGGTCATGAAGGTACTTGACACATCGTCTCATGGTGATCCACCTGTGTGCCAAATATGGTATGCCTATCTCAAAGAACAAAGAAGTTATGGCCCGGACACGAATCTGTAGACAGACAGTGATTCCTATATATCCCCCTGAACTTCGTTCGGGGGGTATAAAAACACCTAAAATTCAATTACATCAATGAAAAGACAACATCATTACAAATGTATACCATAAACGTCAAGAAGAAAACATTGCAGTTAAGACGATAATTAATTACGATAATTACAATATAACGCAGGATACAACCAGTCCTAATACATTGACAATTTGCAACGATGCCTGTTTTTGTTATCTTTTGGGATGCCATCTGGGGTTTTCGTTATGTTTTTAAACTATGAATACTGAAATTCGTTGTTTATTACGATATATTCGACGTGAATTATAATAGTTTTAAAGGGGAAGCAATTTAAAGAGGGTTTTAGTACTGCATTCCATGCACATCGTTTCTAATAGCGGGTAAACTACAAGAACCAATCTTGCTGTGTTATTACCACAAAAGTAAACACATTCTACTAACAGTGGAAGTTCTCAGCGAGCAGAGTCCATGTATGTCAAATATAATTTCAATATTCACAAAAGTTGATGCCATTTGGCAAATTCGTAGTGTCTGACTACATTTAAACAATATCTACCTTAAAACTGAACAAGATTAGTACATTCAGCCATCATGAAATGACAGTTGGAAACAATTAGTACATGTATCAGTAACACATTACTTTGACTGATTGTATATTGCTTAACGTCCCGCTCGATTGAATGTAGTCTTCGTATATCTTGTAATAAACAATGAAATTCAATTATTCAAATTTCAAAAACGTAACGAAAACAGTATCCCAAAATATATTTAAAAAACACGCATCTTTTCAAATTGTCAATGTATTAGGTTGTATCCTAGTTATACTTTCAGAATTTTTCACTCATATGGATACGTCGCCATTGCCGGTGAAGGGCTACAAAATGTAGGCCTATGTTCGGCGCTTATAGCCTTTGAGCAGGGAGAGATGCTGCGACACGGGGCCTCAGTTGTGGTCTCATCCGAAGGACCGCCCCATTTAGTCGCCTCTTACGACAAGCAAGGGGGTACTGAGGACCTATTCTAACCCGGATCCACACAGGATGTAACACGTTACACATCCATATCTATCTATCTATAAGGAATATGTATATATAAGGAATGATATAACAATTGGCCAGTACTTCACAGACAACACATTTCTGAATACAGATGTACAGTCCCTAAAACGTTCTACTTTCCCCACTTGAACAACGGTGAACTCACGGTGAGCGAATTGTATATATAAAAATATCCAAAACAATACGCGATCAGAGCCGACGTTTGGTCGATATCTGATATCGTTATTCGGAATACGAGGTTAATTAACCCATCTACTGAACATGAACTCGGAGGTCTCAACACTCAAAAGACATTACCAGGTTAATTAACCCATCTACTGAACGTGAACTCGGAGGTCTCAACACTCAAAAGACATTACCAGGTTAATTAACCCATCTACTGAACGTGCACTCGGAGGTCTCAACACTCAAAAGACATTACCAGGTTAATTAACCCATCTACTGAACGTGAACTCGGAGGTCTCAACACTCAAAAGACATTACGAAATTTGCCAAATGACATCAACTTTTGTGATAATTGAAAATAATAAAGTAAAATTGTGTGAACACTCATATGGAGACGTCACCATTGCCGGTGAAGGGCTGCAAAATTTAGACATATGCTCGGCGCTTACGGCCTTTGAGCAGGGAGGGATCTATTAAATATCGTGCCACACTTGCTGTGACACGTGACCTCGGTTTTTGCAATCTCATCCGAAGGACCGCCCCATTTAGTCAGTAAGGGGTACTGAGGACCTATTCTAACCCGGATCCCCACGAGATATAAATATAGGAAGATATCTTGAGAACCCTTTCCTTGACATACATAAAACATGGAACACTGGTACATCCTAAGGAGTACACTACCTCTATTGATTTTGAGGTCACAAGGTAAGACTGGCATAGGAATATACTGCCCGCTCAATATCTTGAGAACTCTTTGCTTCACAGACATCAAACTTGAAACACCGGTACATTCTAAGGAGCAAATGACCCCTATTGATAATGAGGTCACGTGGTCAAAGGTCGAATTGGACATATGAATATACTGTCTGCTCAATATCTTACGATCCCTTTCCTTGATATACATCAAACTTGGTACATTCTAAGGCGTGCATGCCCCTATTGATTATGAGGTCTCACATGGTCAAAGATCAGGGGCCAAATTGGACATAGGAAGTTGTCCGCTTAATATCTTGAGAACACTTTACTTGACAGAGATCAAACTAGGTACACTGGCACATCCTAAGAAGTCGATGACCACTATTGATTTTGAGGTCACATGGTCAAAGGTCAAACTGAACACTGGAAGATATTGTGTGCTCAATATTTTGAGACTTTTGCTTGAAAGATTGATTGATTGTATCTTGTTTGACGTCTCTCTCGTGACTTTTTCACTCATATGGAGAGGCCACCAAGACCGGTGAAGGGCTTTAAATGTAGGCCTTTGCTCGGCGCTTACGTCCATTGAGCAGTGAGGGTTCTTTAGTGTGAAACACCTATTGTGACACAGTACATCCGAATGCTTGTTACACTTAAGATTTACTATAGATGTATTCGTTCAAACTTGATTTGTTTGTTGGTGTCAAAATAATCAAGCCTTCTAACAATTTAGATATTTATAAAGATTAGAAATAATGCCCTTTTTGCACTTGATATACGGGAAAATTCATGATATAGAATTATTAGGAGTAATGTCAACTTATAAAATTGCACATAAATTACAAAGTCTTGTCTTAAAATCTAAAATGGAGCTTACAGGAAAAGGCAACCTAACCACATTGTTGCTTTTATGAATAAAGTATTGTTGATATCGTAAATGACAGTCTTTAACAACAAAAATCCTTGCATAACGATTAAATCAATATTAATATTTCATATATTTTAAATTACCTGCCGCTTAGAAAGCAGCCATTTAAGTTTAATTTATGACGTCACACCGTCTATTCCGGTTTATTTCATTTGCAGCACTGTAAACATGACAAATCACAAACAGTTAAGAAGAAATTAAGAAAAAAAGACGTGCAGTCGAGTCTCAGACCAGGCAGACGGAACACATTACTTCATGTAAATATCTCCAACCTTATCTTGTCCTTGTGCAAATGGTGGATCTACAGTTCACTGTCTTTTCTTTCTAGATGACTTGGTTGAGTCATGAATTTCGAAAGAACTTTTTTCATATCTCCCCTTCGCATTAGTGCATTTAACAAAGTGGGGGTTATATATCATGTTTTTGAATAATTGTCCAAAATACTGAATTGTTATTCAAAATTTCGGGTAATATAATTCAATTGGTTTTAAGAAATAGGTACTCTGTTTGGGGAAAATATATCAATGAAATTAATGCATTACAACATCATTCTCTCTTGTGAGAGATTGTTACAACATATGAATTCGTTCCAAGTCCCAAGTACTTGTATTATAAATCTGAAATAGGGGTATAAAAATTACGATTTATTGGGTAATAGTCCATACAAAGTTAGAGTATCCTGGGGATCAGTATCGAACCAGTCCATACAAAATTAGAGTACCCTGAACCAGTCCATACAAAGTTAGAGTACCCTGAACCAGTCCATACAAAGTTAGAGTACCCTGAGCAGCTGTGCTCAAAAGCTGAGGAGACAACCTCCTAATAGAGACGACTATAGTCATTATTACTGTGCATTCAGTTTGATGGCAGAGTCTAAAAGTTTGAATAGAAATAATACATTTTCACTATGAACCAAAATGGCATGCTTTTATAGCACCGGAAATCCTGACCTGGGACCATGAAATTTACAATTGTAATATAGGTTTCCGTGCGCATCATACCAGTAACTATGCGTGCAGTTTGTCATCAGTCCCGGTAGCCTTGTCATCCGCAACCGGGAGGTCCAGATTCAATTAATGATCTCCGTGCCACGTCACATCTAAGACGTTTAATATACATGTAGGGTTTGGCTATTCTTTCGTCAAGCACTGATACGACAAGGTCCGTAACAACGAGACGATATGTAACAATTTGTTACATAGCGAAGCACGTATGGCGATGCTATTTAACTTTTTGTGGTTACATACATGTAGCATCGCCATTCGTGCTAAGCTTTGTAAGAAATTGTTACATACTGTCTTATGGATGGCAACGGCACATGCCTGCACCTTTTTTGAATAGTTCCTGGGGAAAATGTACAAACCTTTTCCTAGTTTGCTAGGCATGGAGCATCCAAATATGTTGCAGGCTTGTACAGCTACACCGTGCAAACCTCCAGTACCCGGGGGAACTTCAGCGGAGTGAATGGATGTATTCGTGTCACTGACGTTTGCGACAACATTCCATAATATATTGTTATATTGATATATAAGAAAATACTGAGGTGATCCTCCGTCATACCACGACTCCCACGTCACTGTCAGTGTGCTGGGGGATGATCTTACAGTTGAGATGATGTCTGGCACCACAGGAGTTGCTGAAGAGAAAGAAGAATAAATACAAACGACGCGGAATACATGAACATGCACGAAGAAAGACCACTCAAACAATAAAACTCCCAAAGACTACAAAGTGAATCTGAGATCTTTTAAAAGAGCACAGGTAAGATGTAAATGACATTTATTTACATTTCACCAATCTTATTTTGTAAATTTTGCTCTTAATGGATGCAGTAACTTCTTTGGCACGACAAACAATCTCATCATGCATGTTAACCCGACTGGTGATAAACGAGTAGGTGGATCCGTGATACACTTCTGAGCCGTTTCTATACCAAGTATAGGACCAAGGCAGTAGTTCCCTGTAGTATTCAGGAAACGTGGTAGAAGAACTTTGACAAGTCAGAGAGATACCCTCGCCATATTTAGCATCATTGTTTGCTTTTATTGTTGGAATTTCTGGTTCACCTACAAAAAAAAAACCCCGACAGATATTACCAGTGTTCGACACTTCAGGAATGGGCTCATATGGAAGATCCAAATTTTCTCTCTAAAAAAAATCACCATTTCAAATTATGAAATGAAATCGCTTGCGTTAAAATTTTAACTTTGTGTACTGTTTATTTTATTGCTTTTAGTGTGTGTGGAGTACCCGATGTACAATATGACGTGCATGATAAGTGCAGCATCCAACATTGTCCCTAACGGGAACTTCCCCTTGATTACATGCTTGATATCATTTGCATGTAAAGGAAAACAGTGACAATATGATATAAAAAGTAAATATAGAGCTCGTTAAATATATTAGGCGTCTATAAATAGCTCCAAGCGCATCAAGGGAATTCCTACGTGACGAAAATAACTTAGACGCAACTATTTAAATTTAAGTCTGAATAAAAGGTATCTGATATTTTTATTTCTCTTAAACTTATGACACGGTACTGTAGTAACAAAATACTAAGCTTTACACAGATAAAAACACCGCATGAGTCTGAACTGGACACCTGACTGTCACTTGATTTTGTAAACAAAGATTTAAAATCAAATAAGTTTGGTTAAAACAGGTGAAATAATGTATGGCATGTCGTACAGCCTCGTAAATACATACGTGCGATGATTTAACAGCGCTTTTACAAGGTAGAAAAAGTTGTTGCTATTCGGATCATACAACTTTAATGGAAAAACAAATTGATAAATAAAAGGCGAAGATGAACAAACAGTGATCAATCTCATAGTTCCTATAAGCAATACAAAATAGGTATTTGGGAAAACACGAAACCCTGGACACACCAGAGGTGGGATCCGGTGCCTAAGAGGAATATGCATCCCCTGTCGACCGGTCACACCCGCCGCGATCCCTATATCTAGTTCAGGTAAACGGAGTTATCCGTAGTCAAAATCAGCGTGCCAAGAACGGTCTAACAATCGGCATGAAACACATCAGACAGCATTTGACCCAATGGTAAGTTGTATTCGCAAACTAAAAACAATAAGACCATAGGATTTGCGAAATGCTGACTTTAAACGAGATTGTTGAAACCCCTGCACCATCAACTTGTTTGTCAATAGCCTACATCGATTTAAAAACTGACCATACCCAGAACAAGCTATTGCGTATCGAATCAGTTGAGATATATAAACACCATATACAGATGATAATGGAATACTGCTATATAAATATGGAGAAGCTGAAATCATCCCGTTTGTCATAAAGGTGAGTTGTTAGTTTGCCGTTAATATCTACTTTCAATAAAATATAAGTATGAAGCAGAAGTGGACGACTCTGTGGTGTCTTTTATTTCGAATTCACAGGCATATATTGAATCGACATATGAAGGAAAGTCATTATTGTTAATGGATAAAATGTCGTCGATATATCTAAATGTCGAATTGAAGGCCATAGCATGAAATGTATTCTTCACACGTAGAAGTTTTTGAATAAATTTTGCTTCATATGAATATAAACACAGGTCAGCTAAAAAAAGGAGCACAATTCGTGCCCATGGAAATTCCAATAGACTGTTGGAAGAACTGATCACCCAATACAACGAAGATATTGTCAATGAGGAACTCTACCAAATTTTGTATTTCAACTTCAGAGTATTTGTGCGTGGAATCAGAGTGGCGTTTAACAAAGTAATTTTTCGATGATTGATCACTATACATGAATGTTTCCGTTTTCCATTTTTGTTGAAAAATCAACTGTCTATGATGTCAAAAAGTCTATTTTTTAATTTATCGTGAGGAATGGTCGTGTAAAGTGTTGGAATGTCATACGTTTTGATGTTGTTGATTTGAGAAAAGTTTTACGATTTCAAGTGAACTAAAAGTTCGCTAGAATTTTTCAGAATCCACATTTGATTTACACCACTTCTGGCATATATAGTGGTAAAGTAAGGTTGAAATTTTTCCTTCACAGCTATTAATACTTTAATGAGGAGCAAAGATAGGGCTTGGTAGAGCACTTACTGGATCCAGCAATTTAATTTTGTTTGTAGTGGTTTTTATATCGTTTCAGAATCCAGTATAATATGGTAACTCGTATTCATTCGACCCATTGACTGGGATATTACATGTAAATGTGTCTAAAACTGAAGCATGGTTTTGAAGAATTACATCTTTTGAAAGGGCAGTTGCAGTATAGTACGATTGCTAAAAAGGGAATTAATGCCAAGTTCGTTTAAAATACAGTCGTAACAATGAACCTTACAAACAAAGACATGTTGTTACAAGCTTTGTCAGCTGGAACCAAAACATACTCCTGATTGATTGAATATTGTTTAACGTCCCTCTCAAGAATATTTCACTCATATTGAGAGGTCACCACTGCCGGTGAAGGGCTGCAAAATTTAGGCCTATGCTCGGCTCTTATGGCCATTGAGCAGGGAGGGATCTATTAAATATCGTGCCACACTTGCTGCGACACGGGACCTCGATTTTTGCGGTCTCATCCGAAGGACCGTCTCATTTAGTCGCCTCTTAAGACAAGCAAGGGGGTACTGAGGACCTATTCTAACCCGGATCCCCACGGAATCATATTCCTGATGTAACATATCTAATTCTTTTATCACTTCTGGTTTACTAAACACAGAAGGATAGATGATACGTACTTTTGTTTTGATATGTCTAATTCGGGATTTTAATATTCCTCTTATACTTTTAATAGTATGGATTCCTTGTTATAACTAGAATGCAAATATTTCCTTTCTGGAGAGTTTCAATTTTAACTTTTGATAGTTGTCCATCTGTGGGTTTCTGGCTAGATAAAGTTAACCATCTTCTTTGTATTTATATTTACCAGCAACAATCAGTAAAACGCCCCTTGTGTCATCTGCGCCGAAGCGTGACTGTCCCCCTACGTAGATCCCACTATCACCTGCCTCCACATTGTTAACACCGAACGTAATTTTTGTAGAATGAACAGGGTTGCTTTTGTACATGTATTTCATTGGATTA
This sequence comes from Ostrea edulis, assembly GCF_947568905.1. Lineage (NCBI taxonomy): Eukaryota > Metazoa > Mollusca > Bivalvia > Ostreida > Ostreidae > Ostrea > Ostrea edulis. The sequence goes on along the minus strand of NC_079168.1, from coordinate 90,506,068 downwards.
CCGCTAACCACTTTCGCCCCGTCAATTGAAATGATTTCCTTCAAGCCCCGAACACTGTGAAAAAGTTTATAAGATCCGGACAACGGAAAAAATGGAATGCTCCACTGAATTGTCGCATTCTGTTCCTTCTGTACAATCAGCGTATCAGCTGCAAAGAGAAAAATGCTACAGAATTTGGTTTGAAATCTTATACTTACGACTCTTTTCATTTTAATGGCATAACCTACAAAGCTTTATATTGACATACATCATTAAGGTAGTACCGAACACCTGTAAAATCAATTTTCACTATATACATGTATCTTAAATTCATTGATTTGATAAATGAAATCTCCATAATACTAAATATTCAATTACGTTCTGAACAAACTAATATAATCCATGACATGTATTTAGCATTATTCTGAAAAATATGGAAGACATCCAATATCTTGGAGGTCTGGTAGGCTAAATCTTAAATGCATTTATTTCATCTTTGTGAGATATAATAACTGTCTCTACATAACTCTGATATTTGGACACATATGAAAGCAGTATTTTGTTTAAAAGCATAATGAATGTCAAATTTTAAGGTTAAAGGTCGAATATGATGATGTCATTTGCAAAATGTGCTAATCTTTTTTAAATAAAATTTTCTAAATTAAATGTCCAAAATCCTAGGTTGAATTTTTTTTATCTTAAAATATATCATTTCCTGGATCATTTTATTCATTATCGGAATTTTTGTCTTCAAATTTTGATTTTTACATTTCCATTATAGAGATCTTTATGTAGCATTTTTACGTTCAAGATTTACTGTTGTCGAGCCATGTGTGTTACATTGTAAATCGTGATGTACACACATATATCAATTACAATACATTTCGTTGAGATTTACAAATGTAGTAAGAAATAGATTGGCATTATTAATTTTTGTAAATCTCTGTAGATAATGTGTAGGGCACATTCTTATCACGAATGTTTAATTTCACACTCTTCTAACTGGGGTCTGATACCCTATATTTGAAACTGTGGATAGGATAGATTTCTTTTATATCATGCATAGTAAGAGATTTTGTTCCTTAGAGCAAAATATTAAAGCCTTAAAACTTGAATAAGAAGAAAAATAGGTATCTATTTGGTACTACCTTAAAAGCAAATACATATTTCTGAAAACATTTTCATTTCTTTTAAGCCCATATTTCATAGCAAACCAAAAAGTCTATACGTTCTGTTATATTTTCAGATACCCATATTAGGAAATGGTGGGGACTGTGTGTTCTCAACATAGAAAAGAAAAAAAAGTGTTGACCTATTCCGTTCTACGTGTAGAGGTTGGACAGTGGCTTAAATCATGGTTGATTGTCTTCAGTGGAGTTATGGTCATTGAACTTTGAAAAACAAATACGTTTTTTCACAATCAATATTTGTATTCACCTAAGGATGGGTGTTAAAATCCAGAAAGCGCTAGTGATTTGAATATATTTTGGAACTGCTTTTTTATTTATCTTCACTGACTGTGTGATATCAACTCTTTATATATTATATATATATATATATATATATATAACACATAAAATATTGATCATAAGAACCTTTAACAACAACTCAAAAACATTTATCATTTTTATATCTCAATTATTAAGGGGAGATAAAAATAAGAATTTTAATTCTCGCATTGTTGTATAGTGAGTGTCAACTTTCTTTTACGTTTATCAGTAAACACAATTTCTAAACACTTGAATAAAACATTATCTTGTACGTATCCAAATATTGGGCAAAAAAAGATGTATTTTGCTGGTGGTAATCAAAATTATTAAAGGAAAACGTCGTCAGGGAATCCATCACATCTGTACCAAATAAGTCACAAATATTGAATTTGGTTCCAACAATTAATTTATATTTGTTATTCAACAACTTCCAAAAACCTACGCACGGTCAACATGTAAAACGTAGAATTTATTTTGATCGGCCTTTAAAGAACTTTTTGTTCTGAAGTAGCCTTAGGGGAAAGGTTTGGATGGTTTTGAAAGTTGCATCATACTTACGATTGTTAGTGAATACAGAGCGACAAACTTCATGCTGAGAAGCAACATCAACTTCGATTGTAGAATACTTTAAACAATTTTTTAATGTGTATGTCTGATTTTCAACATCATTGCGTTGCAACATCCAATCAGCACCACTATGACTGTTCAGAGTTACAAATACCAGCACTTTTCCAGAACCCGTTGTCATCAATGAAAACACAGCATTACCATCTTTAAATTTTGACTTTATTATGTTCCTTTCTGTGCCTATTGAAATAACAGAATAGTCAAATTACGTTCCTATAACCGATATTAAATTACATGCACATTGTTACTTAAACAGGGAAACTTACAGTTTGGTTTCACAATTTTCACTACATCACTGTGATCTGAAAGTAATTCCTCTTTGGCTTGACAAGTGATGAAATCCTTGTAAAGATTTTCGTCTACGCGTAATCTCAATATTTTTCCTGATGTAATATAACTGTTGTTCCTGTACCACTTGTATGTGATGGACGGAAACTGCTTATAGAACACTGGGGTGGAAGTAGATTTGCTGGAACATTCGAGAGTGACGTCATTTCCTGGACTTACGGCAGTTTGTCCTATGATATTTGGTTTTTTGGGTACCCCTTAAAATTTAAAACGTTACCTGGCATTTATATTTTTATCAAATATTTGAATTCTGGTAGTTTGTTTTTCTAGATGAAATCAAAATGTACTGATTACTTGAGGAAATTTCGTTACTTAACTAGATCCACTATTTCTATCGATTTTTTAAACTATTACAACGTTAACTTTAATTTACATGTGTAATAAGATCGCCCCCTTCAGGAATGTACAGTCATGTGTAAAGTGGAACTTACCAAATACAACAACAAGGATTCCAAATTCATTGACGGTCGTCGCCATTGACACGCCTCCTTTATATGTTCCGGCGTCTGCAGTTGTGATATTTCTAATTCGGAATTTCACATTTGTGGAACTTGTCGGTGTACTCAGATAAATGTATTTGTTTTGGTCAATGCTACTTGTGTCTTGTAGTCCCACCTTTAAAATTTGTGTATTTGAATGAAAAATTGCGTACAATCCTGTCAGCGGAAATGCGTGGATATTCCATGAAACCATCCCAGTGTCACCTTCGTTGAAGAATTGCTTGTTAACTAAAATCAATTTTAAAAATCTGAATTAAAGCAAATCTAACATTGGAACAGTACAGATCAGCTACACAACATTTCTTTTCGAAGCGATTGTAGAGCGAAATGTCGCGATTGAATGAAGTCAATAGGGGTAGGACCATTGTTCTGATAATGCAGGGGAATTCGCAACGTCATGTAGCCCAGTAGTATGGTGTATATGAGACCACATATATCCCGTTTAGTTGGGCGCATCAGAGCCACGGGGATATTGGGTGACCGTCCCAGGAGCGGACGGATAACCGCGTCAACCGATTTCGGACGACGACAGAGACGACACGCCAAGTTGTCGACCAGTGTGTCCAAGAACGGTTAGGAATAGGTTGCGGGAGTTTTATCTAAGGCCACGACGTCCCGAAGTTGGTCCGACATTTACGCATAGGCGACGTTAATGTCGATTGCAGTGGCTGCTTGCACATGCACCTAATCGGTTTCGTTCAGTACATTGGAAACGCGTGTTGCATCAACTGTATGCAGTAATAATGAAATAATTGAAGAACCCAACGAAGAAATAATCATCAATAATTTAAATAATGTAAGGTAATAAATATCGTAAATAAACTTGCGTTTCTTTTTTCCCTCACGTAAACATTAGGAGGTTACACGTCAAGTTTCATACTCCTTCGATCGAAGCGTAGCGAAAAAAGTACCCGAAAGAGAAGGTCTCAAGACGTACAGAGGGAAACTATAATAATCCTCTTTGCTTTCACTTATAAGTATATAAGTATTACATGTATAAGTATATAAGTATACGTATTTTTCAACGATGTCTTTGACATGTACATAACTGATGAACATTAATGGATCTACCTTTGGTTTCAAATTGAGACTCGGAAAAAGAAAAATTTCGATATCTGTGTTGTATGGTTAATTGTATACTGCTATAGTTAAGCACATCCGTTATGGAAAATTTCATTTTTTCGACCCTCGTCCAAGGCGTAACAACTCTTGAATCCCCAGTAAATGTTGCATACTCCTCCATGACTTGTGATGGATCTGGTTGATTCCAAGAAATTTGTACGCTTCCATTTACAAACTTTATTTTTATTTCCATTGGTCGTGCATCTAAATTTAAAAATCATAAAACTAATTAGAATATGCCAATAACATTATTTTTGAAACGCGAATGCATTTTAATAATAATAATAAAAACAAGCATTCTGAGAGTATTGCATAGCAAAACATATAGTCCCCTACCGGAGGCAAAAATTATTGGACTGCATCAATATTCAAAGTTCTTTATGAGACCAAGGTTATGGTAAAAGGGAAGATTGAGAAACCAAGATAGGAATGGTTGGAAATCAACTACTATTCAGGTAGAAAGACTAGACAAGGAAAACTTCAAAATCGATCTGTAACTTGTAATGGCAAAGCAATCATCATGATGTACTGAATATCAAATGAATATCTGCAAGCACATTAAGAAAAGTCCAGAAAACTGATAATTAATGTTATTTTTTAAGTCCAAGGGCCATAACTTAATGAAAAATCAATGGACCGAGACAAAACTTGACCTTGTTCTGTAACTTGTTATAGCAAAGCAATGTACCTAATATCAAATGAATATCTGTAAACACATAAAGAAAAAGTCCGAAAAACTAATAATTCATGCTATTTTTTTTTAGTCCAAGGGCCATAACTTAGTGAAAAATCAACGGACCGAGACGAAACTTCAACTTGATCTGTAATTTGTTATGGCAAAGCAATGTACCAAATATCAAATGAATATCTACAACCATGTCAAAAAAAAAAGTCCGGAAAACTGATTTGCAGGACTGACGGACAGACAGACGGACGGAGCGCAAACCTAAAGTCCCCTTGGACTTCTAATATTCAGCAAAAGTATAAACAAACTATCAACAAGCTGTCTTCTTAAACTAAATTGTTTATACTGAGGAAAGGCTTTACATAATATATGTAACATTAACACAGTATCCTACATGTAGTGCCCTGGGGTTGATAAATTCACAATTTGGGTATATCGTTTTCTGCTTTTCCTCAATATATATTTAGTTTTTATACTATATCAGCTAATTTAAAGAAGTCTTTCAAATGATCAAGACGATAATCACTGTAATAAATTTGGCTCCACCCTGAAACCAAACGCTTACCCCCTACGATATTGAAATTTACAAATGGTAAAAGACTACCTACTCCTTCTAAATATCTATTTAGTTTCAATTTATTATCAATATCATGAACGAAGATATTATTTAAATGTTGTACATTTATACACTATATATAACAAGTTTGGCCCGGCCCTAGAATCGGAACCACTACCCCAGGGATCATGAAATTGTAACAATTGTTGTAGAGGCCTTTCTGCTCTACAACACTATATATTTAGTTTTACTTGGAGATATCCGGTTGTAGTGAAGAACATTTTTGAAAATTTGCAAATTTTTGTCCCGTCCCTAAGACCATGGGGATGCAGGAGTCCTGAAATTTACAATTTATGTCCCCTTGTCTCAAAGATGCTTCATACCAAATTTGAAAGGAATTAGAATGACAGTCATCAAGAAGTTAAAAATATTGAATTGTAAATCACTTACCACTTTGACCCCACCCTGATACCAAAAACCCAAGTCCTAGAATTATGAAATTTACAATTTTGTTAAAGGGTGTCCTGGAGTCAGAACCTCTACCCCGAATATCATGAAATTTACAATTTTGGCACATGCCATCCTGCGCTACATCACTATGCATTTAGTTTTTCCTCGACATTGCGGTTGTAGAAAGATGTTTGAAAATTGGTCAATTTTTGACAGTTTATGCCCCGCCCCTAAGGCCCCATATGTCCTGAAATTTACAAGTCATACTCTCCCTGTCCCAAAAATCCGTCATACCAAATTTGAAAACAATTGGAACGTTATTTATCAAGACGTTAAAAATGTTCCAATTGTTAACGTAAGACGGACGAGACCATTTGCAATACATGTAGGTCACCTGAGTTTACATGGAAATATTCCATTATTAAGTCATTGCTAGAGCCGTAACGAAATAAAATGGATATGAAATATTTTTATCTTTGACCTTTAACCTAAGAATATGGGGTCATCCTTATATTCAATCTGGACCTCATCGCTCAAATTCAACGGGAGCAATCTAGCTTAAACAAGATAATTTTGATACAAATCATCAAATCAGCTGCTAATTTTTTTTAAATATTCTAAATTTGTTCCAAAGAAACATACGGAAACTGTCATATTAAATATTTGATTTAAAATTCGAAACAAAATGATCATGAAACAATTTAATTTGAATACTCACTTTAAAAAAAGGCATTACGTGTACAATCATTTAAGTAGAGTACTTTAAGAGTTTTCAAAAAATATAATTATATGAAATACTCATATTTTTTATTTCAATATTGCATGGATGTATCCGTTTAAAATTCCAACAGGAACTTAAAATAAATCATTTTAAATTCAGCAGGTGCGCCTCAAAAAAGATCTTAAACTTACGAGTGCTGCAATTATCATGAATATCGAGGATTGATTGTATATTGTTTAATGTTCCTTTCGGGAATTTTTTTTACTCGTATGAAGACGTCACCACTGCCGTTGAAGCGCTGCAAATTGAGGCCTATGCTCGACGCTTACGGCCTTTGAGCAGGGAGAGATCTTTATCGTGACACACCTGCAGTGACTTTGTGGTCTCATCCAAGGGACCGTCCCATTTAGTCACTTCTTACTGTGCAGTAAAAATCTATTCTTATGTATTTCTTATGTATTTATTCATGTTTCGTTTGATTATATTTTTGAAAACTTTAGTAAATTTTGGATTAAGTAGGACTTCTACTGCGCATCGGATTGAGTTGTTTTTCTTTTGAGCATCAGATTGAGTTAATATTTTTGTAACGCTAAATTTCATTTGTCATAAAAAATAAAAACCTGTGCATACATGTTTCTTGTCAATCATAACATCACGTGATTCATCACGCTTGGCTGAACAAAGCAGTCCCGGGGTCTGCTGGACTGCTTTCTAGAGCAGTCCCACTCTTTGAGAGAGCAGTCCCCGGGACTGCTTTCTGAGACTGGTTGATACTGTATGGCGTATCTGTGGTAAACATTTTGATACGAATTTGAGGGCAGATACATGTTACGAATGTTAAATTAAAACTTTTCACTGAAGTTAGATAACCTCGTGTTTCTGTATTTGACTGGAATCCCCATTGTATTTGTGTGGAATATTAATGAGATCCATCATTTTCAACACTGCTGCGCATGAGCGCAGGAAAATACAGCGTGGGAGCCACGTTGGAAAACGTAAGTGTAAACAAATATTTTGTTATAACAAAATCGCGATTTTATTTCGAAATTTAAGTTTTTTTTAGTATTGATCGATAATTGGGACATTACATAGTTAATACAAAGATTTGTGTTGTTTATTTTGTGTTAACTTAGACACACCGTAAACTCGGCGACAGCTATTGGGGCCACATAAGGGGTTTTTCTATTTATTTCCAAGAATGAAAAGTAAATTCTCTGTAAAAATCGCATCAATATTAAATAGTTTTAGTTTTTAAAATTTAACAACATAAACTCTATATTTTCTTTATTCTATATACTGAAAAGTGCCCCCAAGTAGTTAACTTAGCAATTAACAGGTATATTGATGGGATATTTATTTTAAGGACAATACACAAAGGAGACCATTAATCATATTCAACATCACACGGTACATAAATATTAATTCTTATGTAAGTATTTTGTTCCAATCATCAATAAGTTCTGTAATGTCTCCATGAAATGATATTAATTTGAATTAATTTTAAGTCAATTGGGAGTTAAAACAAGGTAGAAAAAAAAGGTTTGAAGTTTATTGTATATACAAGTGATTGAAATATAATTGCATTGACATGACATATTTCAAAGTTAAATTACCATTCTACTTGTAAATGATACTCATTTACATATCACTTCCATTTACTTGGAAATTTGTAATTACACTCAATTACAATATATATAATACCGTGGGGATCCGGGTTAGAATAGGTCCTCAGTACCCCCTTGCTTGTCACAAGAGGCGACTAAATGGGACGGTCCTTCGGATGAGACCGCAGAAACCGAGGTCCCGTGTCACAGCAAGTGTGGCACGATAAAGATCCCTCCCTGCTCAATGGCCATAAGCGCCGAGCACAGGCCTAAATTTTGCAGCCCATCACCGGCAGTGGTGACGTCTCCATATGAGTGAAATATTCTCGAGAGTGGCGTTAAACAATATTCAATCAATCAATCAATTGCCCTATCCCTACTGATGGCGTATGAATATTAATTTGAAAGTTTATTCCATCTATCATTCTTTCAGGCACACATTGAAGAAATGACAGATCAAGATCGAGAGAAACAACTGGGAGAAACCACTTCAGTCATGTGTTAGATAGAATTTCACATGGCGGCTACCATCCAAAAACCTAGAGATTCACCAATGAAATGCCGACACAACCAGAAAGACTTGTGGAAGATCAAACAGCTGTCAATCCAACTTGCCGGTACATTTCTATGACTTAAATTCCATTTTTGCCAAATGCATAAAAAATGAAAAGCATAATTAAAAAAATTCCTCCTTATATTTCTATATACATGTACATCGGTAAATATGTTATCATCAGATGATTTCAACATCGTTTAATTTTACACGCTATTTCATCGGTTGAAAAATTATTGGAATATCGTATCTAACGGGGGAAAAAATAAATGGCCGGAACTACTTTCGATTGGAATGTTGAGGATTCCTCTGGATGCTTCGTATTCATATATAGATTAGGGAATCCTGAAAAGAAAATTTATTATGACAATTCTATCGATCTATATAAATTTATTAAACAAAAACAAACAAATATCAAATAATATGAATAATAATTAATTATGCAAATTGAAATAAAGATGACTATTTGAGGACATCCCCCCGCCGCAAATATAACAACACACGTCTGCTTCTACAATCCCGGGCTGAGAGTTAAGTGTATTCAACCGAGGATGACAATAGTCCAGTTTGCACCTTGCGACAACTTCCATCATGTCACGAACCCAAATACCAGATACAACGCACACTGCCTCAGAGATACTGCAATATCGTAGCCTTTAACGACTATGGTTTCGAACTTCGGCATAATATGTTTTTTAGTGCAGTGGGGACCGAAACGAAGCTTCCGTATGACATTACAACAGCTGTCACAGCCTTTAATAGAAATTCACTGATAAAACTCTAAAAACCCTCTGTAACACCCACTTGTTCACTTGAAAGCCGTGACAACCCTCAAGAGACCCCCACCTGGCATCTCACATCATGATTACGCACGTGTCCCACGCTCTCCGTTAGTACCGACATTGAACTTTGCATTTGATTCCAGTTCCACTCAACAAAATTCCAGCAATTTTCTCTCAACAGGACTTATCTTTAACTCATCCTTTTAAAACTGCATTCTTGAGTCCACAAGAAACCCGTTTGCTCAACAGTAAACAGTTCGTGAAAGTCGCCATTAGGCCTAACGGATTTAGGTTTTGTTGTTTGGTTTTTGTTTTTGTTTTTTTTGTTTGTTTTTTTTACAAAGTTGTGTATTCACAAATTATTTCGCCCATCTCGAAATGACATATAGTGTAGTCCGAGAATAACTCGTTAATTCAACTCAAATCATATAATAACAGTGCGACGTTTAACTCTGGACACGACAAAAGTCTGGAGTTTCGCCAACCCTTTTATTAAGAATACAAATAAACCCTTCACAAAAAAAGATGGGATTTTATGTTCACAAGACATGCACCAACATTTACACTTGCACCTATTGTAGTTTTTAAGATATTTCACCTGAAATCAAAAAATCCCATGGGATTTTGGAGGGATTTTTAATCCCACTTGGGGGATTTTCACTCCCACAAAAAATCCTATGGGAGAAAAAATATAATTTCTCCCATAGGATTTTAACTCCCATATTTAAACTTAATATGGGATACAATGTCCCATAGGAGGAAATGTCCCATAATGAACATGAAATGGCAGTAAATATCCTATTTGAGCATGAATGGGAATAGATATCCCAAATAAAACACAGGATGGGATTTTTATTCCATGAATATAACAATAAAACAGAAAATTGTATCTTAAAAAGTGTTGTTTGTCATGATTCTTAAAATGTACTTAAAAGCCAAGGCATGGCATTAATTTTTAAATATATATAGTAATTATAAACTCTTATGTGTAGGCCTATGTGTTTGTGAATAAATGTCTAAAAAACATGAGAGATAATAAAAGATATTAGAGCTCTGCATTACTAAACTTTTCCCCATGCAATTTTAATTGTATACATATAACCCTTGCACAAAAATATCCATATAAAATTGGACGGGACTATATTATTGCAACAAGCAGACAAGAACACTATGAAATACTCATTCACACACGGGCACTGTAAGTTAATGTAAATATATAGTATGTGCATGTATAAATATATATACATGCACATACTACATGTATCTATTTACATCAACTTCCATTGCCCGTGCATTCACATGCAGTTGCTCACATTCACTATTCACAACCCTTCATATGTCGTCAGGTACTAAAATATGTTCACAGGAACCGGTAATTTTGTCTGTATTAATAATAGTGTGGGTATATACCATATACCGTACCATCCCCTAATCAGCTGCTATTGGGGGGGGGGGGGGGGGGAACCTACAAGGGCTGATACTTCACTCAAAACTTCGTTTCAAAATAGTTCTTAAAATTATCGTCACCCACCATCCTTGTGGTTTTATAAAGGGTAGCAGTATTATTACTACAGATTAAATTACCAGTTCCTGTGATATGTTGTTGAATTACGGAATAGGCCTAGCTTACAACTTGTTTACATATTCTAAAATTAGTGTTAAGTGCTTCCGGTGAAACATGAACTCTGCTAGGTGATGCTAAGTTGTTTAGTGAACCGAATCAGACATCTCAAATAAGATTCTCGATTATTTAACAACACAAGAATCGTTTTACAAAATGCATGCTTCGGTCCATCTTTCCCTCCCTTCTACAATCGTATTCATTCTCAAGTCAAAGTACTTTCTCCGATTGCTACCTTTACATTAAGCGTCGAAAAGACTTTGACAGGCGTGTCCGAATAAACGGTTAACAGACGTCTCGACTCTAGGGAAGTTCGGCTCTAAGTGTTCTAAACATCTCGAGCGATTTTATAGTGATAAACTTATATGATTTTCGACATTTGTGTATCAATGTTTTATTAATATTGTAGACTTTTTTTACTCATAAAGCAAAGCAATGTTATCGCAAATTTTTAGGTCTACTTACAAATGTATTAACCCCGAGATCCGCCACTAATTAGTTACACAAGTTGTGTGGATACAACAGTCTTCACTTATCATTTTAATTTCATTGGATGATAAAATAGATGACGTTAATATTTTGAATACCTTGTATACGCAAAAGAATTTAACTATACGATGTTTATTTTTCAAATAATAACTTCAGTGGCGAATGGGCGGATCCCCCGTCCCATTCCCATCCCTCACGCATAGTACTAATTATTTCCCCAGCCACTTAATGACCAGATATACACGACTATTGAATGTAAAGCACTGTTCAGTCATTGTGTACTCCCAATTAATTAACAATCTACCCTCGTAAATCATAATCGTTACGCTTCGTTGGACATGAAACCTTAAATCAATCCATTGACACTACTTAGTCAACGATTTTGTATTGTGATACATTTCTATGATTTCGGACATTTATATATCAGGATTATCTGATTTATTTATCAGTGTTCAAAAAACAAAGTACATGTACCGTTACAACGATTTTATACCTACTTCTTATAATACCCCCCTGGATACGCCACTAGCTAAATTAATTCTGGTGATGCCTATAACAGCGGTACATGTACTCACCTATCATTCTAACTTATTGAAAGTTAAAATAAATGTAGATATAATCTAATGTAAACATTTTGAATATTTTATATATATATATATATATATATATATATATATATATATATATATATATAAAGGCATGCCTTCATCATATGATGTTATGTTTATTAACTTTAGTGGTAGATAACCGAGAACGACACTCCACCCCTACTTCGCACAATTCAATTTCTAATATTGACAAGCGGCCCATTTTGACCAGATAGACATTACCCTTGAACGTAAAACACTGGTCAGTCATTGTGTATTTCTAATTAACAAACTTCATCATTGAATACAGCCACTGACACTAGTCGTGAGTTGATTTTGTACGTGATAAATTCCTAATGATCTTTACTCGTGTGTTTCATTGCTTATTTGGAGTTTTTATTTGTTTGGTTTTTCCCCCTTCTTCTTCTTCTTCAAGAGCAAAGTATTGATATTGCAGTTTAACCCCCTGGAACCGCCAGTTATTAGGTAGACGTATTGTGTTGATCTACTAATTAGGTAAATGAAGTCAATGGATATCTGCGGTAATATTTAGCGTTATTCACTTAATATTAGCTTCCTAACTATATTGAAAGTTGAAATAAACAACGTTAACATTTCGAATACTTTAAATATCTAGGATACATAATCATACGAGGATTATTTTTTAATATTTTGAAATTAGAAAAACAACTTTAGAGGCGGAGGAGCGGAAGCCATCCCTCTTCCTGCAGGATTTATGGTCCAAAATTGACAAAAGGCTCGTTTTGACCAGATAGAAATGGCACTTTCAAACGGAAAATATTGGTCAGTCATTGTGTACTTCCAATTAAAAAAACTACTCCCATTGTAACTCTACTTAGTCCCTGGTATTCTACAATGTACAATTTGAATATTTCATATTTGTATGGTATAAACAGTCACACGATGTTTAGTTCGGAAATTTAAAAAAAATGTAGTGGGGACACTGGTCAGTCATTGTGTATTCCCAATTAACAAACTACCCTTTTAAATCCTACTCGTTACGGTTCGTCAGACACGACAACATCTTGTGGGTGTACTTGTTTATTGTAATTAAGGTCTGCTTCGCAATGAAAACCTGTTATCATTGACAATTAATTGTTATTCCACTTAGTCATCGATTTTTTATGTGATACATTTCTATGATCACGGACATTTATATATATATATCAGGGTTGTCTTGTCAGGGTTTATTTATCATTATTCCAAAAGCAAAGTACTGTTATCACGATTTTATGCCTACTTCTTACCCCTCTGGATCCGCCACTAGCTAGATAATTTTGGTGATGCCTATAACAGCGGTACTCATCTATCATTGTAACATTATTGGAAGTTAAAATACAAGTAAATTTAATGTTAACATTTTGAATACTTTACATATATACATGTTAAGGAATTCATCATATGATGTTTATTAACTTTAGTGGTGGATGACCGAGAGCGAACATCCCCCTCTCCCTCGCACAGTTCAATTTCTAGAATTGACAAGTGGCCCATTTTTACCCTTGAACGTAAAGCACTGGTCAGTCATTGTGTAATTCCAATTAACGAACTTCACCATTGAGTTCTGGCCGTTACGCTTCGTCAGACACTAACCCACTAATACTACCTAGATACTGATTTTGTACGTGATAAATTCCTGTGATCTTTACTAGTATGTTTCATTGTTTATTTGGAGTTTCTATCTGTTTGGGTTTTCTATTTTTTCTTTCTTCAAAAGTAAAGTATTCATATTGCAATTTAACCCCCTGGATCCGCCACTTTTTAAAAGTACACATATAAATATAATTGTGTTGATCTATAATAATCAGGTAAATGAAGTCAATGGATATCTGCGGTAAAATTCAGCGTTATTCACTTAGCTTCCTAACTATATTGAAAGTTGAAATAGACAACGTTAACATTTTGAATAATTTGAATATTTAGAATAGATAATCGTGCGGTGTTTATTTATGAATATTTTGAAATTTAAAAAAAACCAAAACTTTAGCGGCGGAGGAGCAGAAGCCACCCCTCCTCCTGCAGAATTTATGGTCCAAAATTGACAAAAGGCTCGTTTTGACCAGATAGAAATGGCACTTGAACGGAAAATACTGTTCAATCACTCTACTTAGTCCCTGATATTCTATACAATGTACAATTTGAATACTTCATATATGTACAGGAAATAATCACACGATGTTTAGTTCGGATATAAAAAAAAATATAGTGGCCCAACTGGTCAGTCATTGTGTATTCCCAATTAACAAACTATCCTTTTAAATCCTAGTCGTTACGCTTCGTCGGACACGACAACATAACACATTGACCCTAACCGAACAAGTCTTGTAGTTAAGGTCTTCTGCTCCCAAATGGAAACCTGAATAAGATATCATTAAGGTCTTCCGTTTCCAACGGAAGATTTCGTTGTTCTTGACACTACTTAAATAAAAAAAAAAATAGTGGTCGCACTAGTCAGTCATTTTGTATTCCCAATTAACAATCTATCCTATTATATTCTACACGTTACGCTTCGTCAGACACGAGATCATAAGCCATTGACCCTAACCTATCTAGTCTAGTATAAATGGGTTTTTTGTTTACTGTAATTCAGGTCCTCCGCTTCCAACTGAAGACCTCATTGTTATCTCTGTTATCATTATGGTCTTCCGCTTCCAAAGAAAGATTTCGTTGTTATTTTTGACACTACCTAGAGACATAATCTCGAACATTTATGTATCGATGATTTGTTGTTTGTTGTAATTTTTTGGTGGAAGCTTTACTGGAGTTGAAATAGTTACGGTTGATATTGGAAATAGATTTTACAATGAAGAACTAATACTGTCTTCATTACTAGGAAAACTTTAGTAGCGGACTGATCAAAGCACCCACCCTTTCCCCAACCCCTCGACCAGCCATCACGTATAGTTCATTTTCCAAAATATATAGATGCAACACTTGATCGTAAAATAGTGATCAATCAATGCATATTCCTAATCAACAAAATACCTTTAAAAGTGCGACATTTAACTCTGGACACGATAAAAGTGCGGAGTTTTTTGTCTATGACAACCACATATTTTCTTCAATAAAAACACTAAAATTTCACTCTGTCATTAAATGTACGTATACGACGCGATCTAATCAATCCGGCATAGAGGCGCCCCATGCGAAAATTACCCTTATCAAATGTTACGTACTTCGGATTTTTATTGAGCTTAATCCTAAATATTGCACATCTAGATAATTTTCCAAAAATATATGAAACTTTTTACTTGTATCAAAATTCTTTCTGTTTTATATCTTCTAAATTTTATCATAGAGTTAACTAACAGTCTCACTTGCAGAATTAAGGGGTGTGGAGATGGAACCCCCCCCCCCCCCCAACCCCCCCCCCCCCCCATCATTTCAAAGATAAGAATTTAATGTGCTTGCAATTGATCATTACCTGTAATGCTTCAATATTTTCTCCCGTAAGGGAGGGGGACAACCCCTCCCGAACCACCCTAACCGTGATTTGGTTAGTCCTCAATTGCAAAGCCCTTGTAGTCCAATATCCAGTATCCAGTTAATGTAGGGCTTTTACATGTAATATGTATATCAGATATGTTTCATCCCGTGGGGATCCGGTGTTGTATCATAGACCCCCCCCCCCCCCCCCGGAAAAACGGGCCCGGAATTGCGCCCCAGGATATAATTTCCCCCTATGTACAAAATCAGTATAGAGTCTCCCCTTTGGCGGAAAAATCGCCCTGGTATATATATAACCCCCCCCCCCCCCCCCCTGTTTCCGGATTTCATTTGTTATAATAGTTTAAGGAAATAGATATGCGCTCATTAATATTACGATATTCATAAAACAAACAAATATTTTTATTGTAAATACAATATGCTTACCAAAAGACTTTAACGATGGTCAATATAAGTAGGATTTTTCGTAAAAAATCGACTCACTAAGCGCACGGTACTGGTGTCACTTTACGTTACACTTATAACGTCATAAATTGTGGCAAAATATAATCACGAAAGCAACGTCACATTTTAAACAAATTCATTATCTCCAAGCTGTAATATCATAACTAAAGCACATGCATGATTTAATGTTTAAAAATTGAAAATAAATCTTTGTACGTGTATAGTGTACATTCATAAAAATTATGAATTCTTAGAAATACTCCAAAGTATACGTTCTGTATTTATTTCACCGTGCCTACAACAGCAGGCATGTCGTATGAAATAAGGGTACCCGTTTCGGTAGGTTTCGTTTTGCTTCGGTAGATTTCGTTTCCTTTCGATTTCGTTTCGCATTTTACAGGTAACCATCCCATGAAATAAGGCTTGCAATTCTTATGAATATGACCTCTGAAAATTTTGAACACAGTAAAAAAAATCAGTTTTGGTTTTTTCTAGGATATATATAGACTTGTTCAAGTCTCTATGTTTAATAATCATTGCTCTCTTTAATACTTTTTATTAATGCCAAACACGGAAGGGGGGGGGTTAAAAACTCCCGTACGTTTCTGTCATCGATCTACATCGATCACGCTCTAGTGGGAAAAAAACAACAACCAGCGCATAGAAAGTATATGTAGTTTTGCGCTTTATAAATGAATAATAATAATAACCACGGTGAGTTGAAGTGAGAGATAAAAACTTCCAAATAATATTACATTTTAACGTTTTAATGTTCACTTTCATTTCTGAATAAACAGTAGAAAAGGTATACAGAGTGTTATTTATACTCGTATGTTTTACTTGCGAATCGGTTAGTTTCAATATATATCATATTTAGTTTTGAAGGGGTGGTCTCGTGAAAACCGTGTGACTTTAGATTTTTTTGTCAGATGTTGAACTTTTGATCTAATGATATTGTTATTCATATGCGGAAATCTTGATTTGTATTCGATAATCTTGATATCTATATGCGGACGGAAATTTTGATTTATATGTGAGAAATCTTGATATCTATATGCGGACGGAAATTTTGATTTATATGTGAGAAATCTTGATATCTATATGCGGACGGAAATTTTGATTTATATGTGAGAAATCTTGATATTCATATGCGAATTTTTTTTATTTTACTCTAAGAGAGAGAGAGAGAGAGAGAGAGAGAGAGAGAGAGGCTTCCTCTACTCTTCTGGAGTACCAACGCATATGGGCGAAATATTCCAGGGGCAATCGCTCACACCCGCCAGAGATCACCTGGGTCCTAAATACAACAGTGAGGTTGTTCAACACGTCACTGATACTCTAACAAGATTTTGACATTCAATTCATTTAATATGTGACTTATGTATATATCTTTCATTCATTGGAAGGGGGGGGGGGTACATAAGATCTAACACGCTATATATATCCACCGTTCTGGTGCCTGTGCTCACATCCACCTCCTAGGGAATGCTACTGGCTGGTGCATGTTGGAAACTGTAGGAGGGTCCACAGTTTGCTCTGTACTTGCTCTTTAAACCAGGTAGCACGCAGGAGACAGCTGAGATGCGCAGAGATCTCTTCCCCCTTAGATGATCACCCGTTCAGGTCCAGGCACCCATGTCCACATAAGGCCCCCTGTGTTGCCCCTACGTTGGTAGTCAAACTGGCCGCCTCCCCAGTTCCCCACAAAAAATTGCACGCGACCCTTTCCGCCATATATGTAAATTTGCACCCTGTTTCTGATTACGATTAATACATATTCAAATTTGTATCACACTTGTTAATCCAGCTAGGTAAGCAGCCTATGGGGGATTACAGGGCAGCCACCCAAGCTTCGACATAGCTACTGGGTTTATTCAGCATATTAGGGCAAGGTCAACTATTCAATTCAGGCAGTAGGCCAAATGTCTCACGGCTGGTAGTGCTGTATATTTATTAAAGTTTAATTTTAGCAGAGTAGCTCCTCTAGTTAAATTTAAGACATCCGAGGTCAGGTCATGGTCAATGAAGCTAATTCTTTTATCAATTTTTGAAATTATGCATTTCACCTACAATCAATATGACTAAATTCATGCGTACATCTAGCATGTGTACATCAACATTATCAAATACGAATCAAATATTATGGAATATAAATCGAGATTTATATAATTATCGAATATAAATAACAAGGTTACCAAATGTAAATAAATAACAAGATTATCGAATATAAATCAAAATTTTCGCATATAAATATTAAGATTATCGAATATAATTAAAATTTTGTCATATATGAATAACAAGATTATCGAATATGATTAAAGAGTTTCGTATATAAATCAAGATTTGTATAATATTGCAACGTTTTACACACCGTAAGTGTATCTGTTCAATGCTGAATTTTTATATGCATACATACAGTACATCGTCGCAAACCACGGGTTATTGTTTCATTCTATTTCACAAACGTATGTGAAATAGAATGAAACAATAACCCGTGGTTTGCGACGATGACATACAGTAGTACATGCAACAAAATGTAGTCTGTACAATTGTCATTTGATAAAGTCAATTAAAGTATATGTACCAGATCTAGAGTAAAACATATCTATGAGATACACATGCAATAGCTTAAATACCTTGTATACTATTTTTAAAAATCATTTTAATTTAGATAATTCAAAAATAATAAAAGCAACATTTTACGTTTTAGCTAGACGTAGGTTGTGTACATTGACGTCGCGTCATTGCGCGACAAAATCACATGGGACATTTATTTGGACATTAAGTATCTTTTCGTTTTCCTAAATGGACGCGGGATAAAGTTATATTCATGAAAATATTCGCGTTGGAATAATGCTTAGAAATAAGACATAAAATGGTAGAATTGTTTAAAAAGCGCGGTATTTGTAGAAAAAGGACATTTCACTGGACACCGATAAAATCAATCTACTTGATGGATATACTCAGAATTTTATAATACTGGTATACATTGTGCTCCACGATACATGTACATTATAAATGTAACAAGGATAGTCAACTTCCCCCTGTATTAGGCGTGCTACTGGTCATGATGATTTGCATTTGCAGTCTATCTACAAACACGGGACACCACTGACAGGCACTGTCTTTGCCATTTTTAAGGTCGCTATATCAATTCTATGAACTAAATGTTTAAAGTAATTGGTTTATGGTTTTTAGATAGGGACGTCACAATCATACACCAATTCTTACGTTATTTGGGACAAAATCAATCATTTTATTAATCTGTGGATAAAGCGTATGCGTATTTCATGTAACGCGGGACAACGAAAAATGACGACATCTGCGTGTATATAACTCCGTTATTGATAATATAATGCGTGTAAATTATATTTTATATAAGCTATTATTATTATTTATATATTTTCCTTGCCATTGATGTATAAGACTTTAATAATCCACAAAATATACAACTGTGTAAACATAGCGGAAACATTTTCTAATGCACGTATGAAAGTAACACCAGTACCGTGCGCGACGTGACTATAAGATGTATAATTAAAATATCTGAAAAGTGAAATAGATGAACTGTATAAATAAAAGTAATTCAATTTTCTCGTTTATTTAAATGAAAAAAATCATTTAAGTTCTTCCCAACTTTACTAATTCAAATGTTAGATACTAGTAAATAACGATAAAGACTTAAGATGTCTGAATGAATTTTGATATACCATTACACGATTTGAGCAATTTCCTTTTTATAAAAAATCATAAGATGATGATTGTTCACGATACACACACACAAAAATAATCAGAAGAATTACTGGGTCTAAATAAGCAAGAGAATTCTAGTAATAGAAATGGAAACAGATACATAGCTAAAATGTAAGAATGGGGGTGTACTGTCATTTAGGGGGAATTTCTATACTGGGACGGTTTTTCTTAGGGGGTTGGGGTTGGACCCGGGTTAATTCTTCGTAAGGGGAAATTCTATTCCAGGCCCATCTTTCCGGGGGGAATGTCTATCCCGGGCCCGTTTTTTCGGAGGAAAAGTCTATGCGGGAGGGGGGGGGGATTTTATGCTTTACAACACCGGGTAGAATAGGTCCTCAGTACTCCTTGCCTGTCGTAAGAGACGACCCAATGGGACAGTCCTTCGGATGAGAACGCAAAAAACCGAGGCCCATTGTCTCAACTTCTGTGGCACGATAAATTCCCTCCCTGCTCTAAGGCCGTAAGCACCGAGCATAGGCCTATGTTTTAGCCCTTCACCGGCAATGGTGACGTCTTCATATGAGTGAAAAATTCTCGAGAGGAAACTTAAACAATATCCTATCAATCAAATCTGAGTGTCTGTTGATGTACAGACAGGATGCCCTAGCCCTCCCACAAGATAGTAACAAAGGGAAAAGACATGCTGCCTTTTGTCAATTTATACTGTGGCACCTTGAACGGTTAGAAGTTGAGTGAGGCGAGTTGATCCAAGTTGCTGTTTATAGGCCATTAGAGACAAATGTCATGAGCAATACGGACAATATCATGGTTTTATGCGTTTAGGTTAATAGATAAATTGTGAAGTCAAGATCTAGTATAGAATGTGCTTACATTTATCAATAATAAATAATTACCAAAATATTCCTTAAAAAGAGTACCGCAAACAGTACATAATACGCCCGTGAAATGCTTACATAGGGTGTTTTTCTTGAGCTATAATTTGTATAACTTTGCTTCAGGTAGCATCAGCCATCATGAGGCTGTAACAAACTTTCATATGAACAAAGGGTCTTAGCTTAAAAATCGAAATTTCCTCAAAATGGACCAAGTTCAACAACCTGTAATTTTTTTCAAAAATGGAAGAAAATCAAAATCCTTCTCCATATGCACATCTTCAATACCCATACAAACACTCCACAAAATAAGAAGATCCTCACTTGAAAACTGTGGGAGGAGTTGGGCAGACAAATTATGTACCCTCCATAGAATATTAATTTCCAAATAGACTAAGTTCAACAACCTGTAATTTTCTCAAAAATTGTAGAAAATCAAAATCCATCCCACATGCACATCTTCAATACCCATACAAACACTCCACAAAAGAAGAAGGCTCTCACTTGAAAACTGTGGGAGGAGTAGGCCGGGCAAATTATGTACCCTCCATTTAATAATTATTTCCAAATAATCATAACCTACATAATGAACTTTCAATATTGTTGTTTGCAATCGGTAGGGGACTACGTATTGCCATGCAAAACTCTCAGAATGCTTGTTGGCACAGTGTGCATTCATGTGTTTCACTCTCTCGCTATTGTTACTTCTTTTTAATGATTTTACAATGATGTTCCTGCCTTTGAAAAAAAAGGGAGGGGGTCAGGGGCCTATGCTTGCACCTGTGGATTAGTCGGTCATCTAAGTGTTCTTCACTCTATATCTTGAGAACCCTTTGCTTAATAGACACTTGTGTTAGTTTCCCCTTGAAAGAGTAGATGAACACTATATATTTTGAGGTCACCAGGTCAATCTACTCTAGGGACATATTGTCTTATCATTATACTGTGAACTATTTTCATGGGACATCAAACTTGAATACCCTCCCACCGCCGCGGTGACCGAGATGTTAGAGCGTTCGCCCAGCATGCGGAAGGCCGGGGTTCGAATCCCGGCCGCAACAGACCTAAGTCGTTAAAAACGGTAGTGACAGTTCCATCGCCAAACGCTCGGCATCAGGTGTGAATGTCACGGGTCCTCGGAGATGACCTTAAAAACGGATGTCCCGTGTCACAGTAGGTGTGACACGCTAAAGAACCCTCACTGCTTAATGGCCGTAAGCGCCGAGCATAGGCCTAAATTTGAAGCTCTTCACCGATCTTGGTGACGTCTCCATTTGAGTGAAAAATTCTCGAGCGAGACGTTAAGCAAGATACAATTAATCAGTCAATCAATTGAATACACCCCCACCCACCCCCCAAGGTCGGTACATATTTACAATGCACTACATAGTTTGGCGACTCAACAAAATGTCTAATGATATTACGACTCTCTTTTCATTATGAATCACAAAAGGTCATAAATCAATTCACTCTGGACCTTAAAGAAATATTTCAGAACCCATTGCCTCATAGAGATCAAACTTAGTATTGTGGTTGCTACATGTATGACTACTAGTAGTAGATAAGCCGTATTTTTTATTTTAAAGTTGGTCCTCTTCAACATTGCCATATGGGTGGGGACATTTATGTTTCTAATGCATTTGTTGTTTTACAATGTATCTACAGGTATTTCATGGGGGGGGGGGGGGGGGGGGCATATTAATTAATAGTTTTTGACCGTTTGGAACTTGTGAGTTTGACTTGCCACTTTTAAGAAAACCCATCATTGGCAAGAACTATTTAAGGTTAGGGTTTAGAACCTTTGTATGTATTAAATTCCTTTTGGCAAAACCTTTCATTTGATGTCATGATCTCTTGGTCTAAAAGTATAGCAAGACCAATTCAAGGCGGCGTTATTCAAATCTTTTTTTCTGTGGCTTCCACAAATAAATCGGCATTTGATTTCTAATTTTAATATCTTTGAAACGCAATTGATTTATGGGAAAAGTCATATCTTCATATAAAGTAATGAAAGGATAGAAAACATCTTTCGAATTTTGATCATAAAAATACGCCATATATACCTTAAACCGTTTCAATTAATTATAATCATACCAGTGAATTTGAGGTGTAATTTCGTACCAAAATTATAGTACAATTTACTATGGAACCCCTTAACCTAGTTGCGTCCGTCCTGCGTTTTAGCAACACCTTTGTTAACGCCTGTCACGACAATGAACCCGCGTTTTAAGGTAATGCCCAAAGACCATTGACTTTCACCTCTAAACACCGAGCGTTTGGCAAAGGAATACTCACTACCTATGTTTATTACACGAGCTCGACTCGGAATTCAGAATCCCCGATCACGAAGCGAAAGCTCTACCACTGAACTACCGCGACCTTTGTCATAATGAAAAGGTGAAGATAAGGAACAGTAATCAATCACATAACTTATATAAATAATACAAAATTAAGAGTAGGGTAATCGCGGATCCCTGGGCATACCAAAGGTGCGATCAGGTTCCTAGGAGTAAGCCATTTCCTGTCAACTGGTCACACCCACCGTGAGCCCAATATCTCGATTAGTAAACGGAGTAATCCGTAGTCAAAGTCAGTGTGTAAAGAACGACCTAACAATTGGTATGAAACACGTCAGACAGCATTCACCCCAATGACAGACTGTATTGGTTATTTAGACCGTAGAATATGTGAAATGCTGACTTTAGACGAGACTGTTGAATCCCCTGTAACATCAACTTATTTGTCAGTAGCCTGATAAAGAGTCATAACTGTCAATGTCCTAAGCGCCATGTATACGGATCAAGATTGGTTGCACTTCTCCTAAAGTGAACGAAGTCATTCTCGAATGGGACGTAAAACAATATACAAACAACTCCGAGACATCTAACAGACTCTGATTGATTGATTGATTGATGTTTCACGGCGAGTAGAAAGACCACTACAAAAATTGTAAAACTCGTGGCCCTTGGGTCAGATGTTCTGATGATAGGACAGGTTCTTAGGGCTGATAAAATAAAATTCAAAAATAATTTGATTGACTTATCAAATCATCAACTGATCCAGCTCCGCATAGGTAAGTAAACTGAAATATTTATCTAACATTAATTGTCAGTTCAACGTCTTTTGTGGAACTGAATCTAGGGCATAATATATGAATACTACATACAGCATGTCATGTTGTGAGAAGCAACAGACACCCTGTTTTATTCAATTCTTGTGCCCCTTTCCATATATTCGTAGTTTTTGGGAGTTGAACTATGTTCAATCTCCCTGGGTCATCACGCACTTTTCTGCGCAGTAATTTGTATTGATTTGTATAGTGGTCGTCAGCGGGGGTTCTGTGTCAGCTGATTTACTCCTAGGTAAATCAACGTAAACTTTTATAAACATCCGCCATTAAATAATCCATGTAACTTTTCTGAATTAATCTAATTTTGATAATTGACATGTAAATAAATGCAATGATATTGTATTCAAATCAATTTGAATACAAGATTTCGATCAAATTGATACTGATAGACATAGAAAAATAAAAGATAAGGTTGAAAATTGTCGTTTGTAGCACAGCGTCACCTATAAACATTGATAGGGAAACGAACGACAACTGCACACAAGCCCTATTGACACCGTGGCGCGAAATATCGAATATGGTGCGAAACCTCAGAAAATTTACAAGAAATAACTCTACAACATTGTGTATGTGTATATATTTGGGTTTTTTTTAATGTGATACAAAAAATGCTTGATGTTACATGTACATTGAATTAAAACACGTCATTCCCAGTCAACAATTTTCGATTGGGATCGGAATACGAAATAAAATTTCTTATATCCGATGGCAAAGTGAAACTGCTTCATGCTTCAAGTTATTGAATTACGTAGTAATTGCACGTTACACATTAGAGAACTGTTCCTTTTAATAAAGAAAGTCACAAAATAGATACAAAATGAGTGTACCTTATTCATTACTGTTACCGAGCTTTCGTCGACTATAATCTCGAAATGGCGTGTTTCGCTGCGCTTGATGATCTGACGGTAAGGTCCACATTTTCTACGTGAGTAGTGTGATATTTGTTTATGAATTTTTTAAGCATACATGGTATGTCTCGGCTAGGAATAATGGAAACTTTCTCACCTATGTATGTAAAGACATATTAATCTCTATTTTTAAAAATGTAGAACACTTTTATCAAATGACAATGTTTGAAAACGCTTAGAGCCCCGATGTCAGAATTTCCTTTTCCAAGACATCAATATGTCAAATTCATTATCCTTTTTGAATAGTATGTACCATATTTTGTACCAGTTATCCATTTTGAATCCCCTATTACAATGGGATTTTGCTGCACTCTGTAATGTTTGAGTGGATGTCATGAGTGTGTCAAACAGAAATTTTAAGAGCATGGGATAAGGTGCTGCCATGTTTTACTTCACTATCAAAGTTTAACCCAGTTGCCACAATGTTGAATTTATGCTGCAAAAAGGATTGGAAATTGCTCTGGTCAAAACACATTGTTTATTTGTCTACAGATGAAAGAGACATGAGGATTCTCCCTCACAAACTGAAAAAAAAAGTTATGGATCTTGTACATGTATAGTTTATTAATCACTATAGATTTCCAGCATCACAAGTCTGATTCCACTATATGCTTTCCATACTGTCAGGTTCATTCACCCCCTGTTTGAGTCACAGTATAATATCCCAAATACCTTGGCAATAAATAACATTATTTGACTAGTGTTTCATTTTTAGCGGAGTTGCGATGAAGTCGAACTCGGCATATGATCTGATGAAGTGCCTTTGGGCGGGCAGGCGGGCACGCATCAACATTTCATTTCCGCACCATAGCTCTTGAGCAAATTATAGGATCTCATTCAAACTTAGATGGATTGTCACCCTCAGTAAGATGAGGAAGCCTATCAATTCTGGGGTCACTAGGTCAAAGGTCAAGGTCACTGGCTATAAATAGACTGAAATTTGGAGAAAATTTTGTTTTCCGCACCATAGCCCTTGAACGAATTATAGGATCTCAATCAAACTTAGATCGATTAAGTAAGACAAGAAGCCTATCGATTCCGGGGTCACAAGGTCAAAGTCACAGTGGCTATAAATAGACTGAAATTTGGAGAAAATTTTGTTTTCTGCACTATAATTTTTTAACAAATGATAGGATCTCAATTAAACTTAGATGGATTATCGCCCTTGATGAGACAAAGAAGCCTATTGATTTTGGTCAAGGGTTAAAGGTCAAGGTCACAAAGGATTTAAGTCGGCTGAAATTTATGTACGCAAAATTTTGCTCCCTGCTTGATAATTCTTGAAAACTTTTCTGCCGGTTCCCTCTATGCCCATTCCTTGCGCAACTCGGCTTGTGCATTTCCGATGCCCGACAATTTTTAATTTTTTTGCATTTCATTTATTTTGAGTTATTATACAATTATTTACCATTCCATTGATCCTCTACAGGACTGTAGGGGAAGTTTCTAGTATACCGGTCCCCAGAAGCACGCGACTGTGCATGAACAGTTATTTCCCTTGCCGTTGCTAAGCGGAATGTAAACACGCCGCCATTTGCATTTTCGCCTCGGATGCTGAGCAATGAAAATCGTGCGATAAAAATAAAAGCCCGACGGCGTTTGAGTATACTAAGTGGGGGCTTGAGGGCGGTAGCCCCCGACAAGTCAAATGTAGTTAAAATTGTCTTACCTTACAACATAAAGTCATCTATAAGCTGTTGTTTGCATTAATCAGATCAATGCACGCCAAGTAGATTCTATAGTATTGGTGTGTGCCCCAAGTTTATAATTATAGTTGTACCGGGCTGTATCTTGGTTTTTATTATTTCAAGCAAAGTTTCTCGTGTTCGATCTACCACTGTTGTAAACAAGCACCTTTTCGTCTCCCTTTTAGTGCCTCCAAAAACCCAGACACCGTCCACTTTCCGTCCCTTGTGAAATTTTCTTTTACCAAATTTCGTCAATTTCAAAAAAAAAATAAAAATAAAAAAAAAAAAATCGCACTCCTCCTATTTTTTCTGAATTCTTCTCTTAAATATGCATACACTTCTCTGGAATAATTATACCAATCAACAACAGTTTGACTTGCAATTTCAAGTTCGTGTCTCACGAAACGTTTACTAGCTTTGTATACCCAGAAATATGTTATTAACAGAACTTTTTCCAGCGTTAATTTGTGCCTTTCAAACCAGCTGCCAGTCCTGATGGAAATTTTGGTTAGAACATCTTCATATAAATCCGTCGCTTGATAATGACGAACCCTTTAATCCAAATTTCCCGTTGCCACAGCTGCCACAGATTTTGCCGTCCAAATTTATCAAAACTGATAATCCTAGTGAATCAGCTCTCTTGCATCAGCACAAATAAAAAAAAAATCACTTTTAGAGGCATTTTCATCGCAAATCAGCTGTTCAGTTTGTTTACATCAACACCAGTGACGTCGTATCATGCAAATATTCATGAGAATTACGTATACAAAGCGCACGTGACCCTTTTGCTCAACAACGGATTCCATTTATTTTGGAACAAAAAATGTACGTCTTCTTGCATTATTTTTCATTTCGGATTTAAAAAACTGATTTAAAAAACAGTTTTTTAAACTTCATTTTTAACAAGGAATTCGAATTTGGGGTTATTTTTGTGATTTTTTTCCCGTTTTAGCGATTTTACTGATCGCTAACGCGATCGTATATATATACTAAACCGCCTTCGGCGGCACACATTTTAGCGCCTTATTTTGGGGACCGGTATACTAGAAGTGTTCCGACTGTAGTATACTCAGGTGACAGTTTAGCATATTGGACTACCTTTTCAAGTAATGCATCCTTAGAATTAGCTATAACTAGGATTAAACTTGAATGTATATATACAGGGGAAAAACTTCTTCATAACTGCAAGGCATTGATAACCATATTGATTTGAATGTTTGGGCCATAATATGTGGTCACATTTTTCATGAGAATATAAAGGGGTGAAATTCTAGAAAACAACAACACGACTTCAGTTACTCGAGGAGCGTTGTGGCCCATGGGCCTTCCATTATCCATGTTTGCTGTTGTAACGCTTTGAAACAACAACAGTTGATTTGTATCTAAAATCATGATAATATTCAGTCATTTATCCCCCTACCCTTCCAGTACTATCTTTTCTAACTGAATTTCCACAATGTTCAACTCCCACGAGTACTTTAAGTACTTTGATTATATCTAATCTTACATGTAGATAAAATATAACCATATTTTTATGGAATACCTGCAACAAAGTTTGACTGACATATTGTTTCATCACTAGCAAATATTCTTTAAATAAAAGCAACATATAGATAACAACCCACCTCGCAGGAAGGACATAACACAAAGCATTGCCACGGTTCCTCTGATGTATCCGTCGGCCATGTTGCAAAGAATGAGGAACCTTTTTACATTTGAATACGTGTATGTATATGATGAACGGTATAATATTAAATTTATTTCCGGGTTTGAGTTCCCCAAAACATATATCAGATAATTCACAATATCATCACAGGGAATGAATTTTAATTACACGACCATTAAACTATAAGTATCTGTTTCTTCCTTATTAATTTCATTAGTTAATATCAATGCGAATGTTTCATTTCCGGTATTATGTTATGGCGCTGTCTGTGCGTCTGTCTGGCTGGCTGTCCGTCTGTCCGAGGTAATGTTTTCCGAACTTTTATCCGTAACGAATGCATGTACGACTTTGATATTTGGTCACAATTTCCCCTCAAGAGTGTAAGAGTGAGTTTGCATTTCAGCTGGATTGGTACACATTGAACTACTTTAGGGCTACAAGAAGGTCAAACAGTTTTTCGACCCATTTTCGTTACAGATATTGCCCTGAAATTTAGTCATAAGCTTCCTCTCAGAGAAATACAAGTTCAGTTTGCATTTCAGATGGATTGGCACGTCTGTCCATGACCTACATTAGGACTAAAATTAGTCAAACAGTTTTCCATACATTTTTTCATAACGAATACAGATATTGCCCTGAAAATTAGTCACATGCACCCTCTTGGAGGAATACATGAACAGTTTGCATTTTAGCTGGATTTGTCCATCCTTGACCTACTTTCGGGCTAAAAATAGGTCAAAGTTTTCGGGACATTTTTACATTATGAATACATTTTCGACTTCTTCTCCAAAACCACTGGGCCAATTTCAACCAAACTTGGCGAAGCGCATCCTTGGTGAATGGCTTTCAAGTTTATTTAAGTGCAGAACCAGGCCCTTTACAAAGGGGACATAATCATAAAAATGCAAAACAAGGTGGGAGTCATTTGAAAATCTTCTCAAGAACCACTGGGCCAGAAAAGTTGAAATTTACATGAAAGCTGCATGAAATAGGACAGAATCAAGTTTGTTAAGATCATAATTCCTGGTGGTAAGATGAGGCCACAGTAGGGGATCAAAATTTCACATGCAAATATATAGGGTAAATCTTTCCAAGAACCACTGGGCCAGAAAAGTTTACATTTACATGAAAGCTTCCTGACATAGTGCAGTACAAGTTTGTCAAAATCATGGGCCTCGGAAGTGGGTTGGGACCACAATAGGGATCAAAGTTTTACAAGCGAAAATATAGGGAAAATCTATAAATATAGGCCAACGTGACTCAGGTGAGCCATGTGGCCCATGGGCCTCTTTATTTTCATTACGAATATAGATGTTACCCTGAAAATTAGTCACAGGCTTCCTTTTGGAGGAATACATATTCAGTTTGCATTTCAGCTGGATTGGTCCGTCCTTGACCTTCTTTCGGGCTAAAAAGAGGTGAAACGGTTTTCCGGGCTTTTTTTCCATTGCGGATAAAGATATGCCCTGAAATTGTGTCACAGGCTTCCTCTGGGAGGAATACAAGTTCAGTTTGCATTTCAGCTGGATTGGTCCGTCCTTGATCTACTTTTGGACTAAAACTAGGTTCAACAGTTTTCTGGACTCTTTTGTTACGGATTCAGATATTGCCCTGAAATTTGGTCAAAAACTTCCTTTCGGAGGAATGCAGTTAGCATTTCAGGTGTTTTGATGCACCATGACCTACTTTACGAACGATCTAACCTCTACGCCACCGCGGCGGTAATTTTCATCTATGTGTACAATCTTGGTTTTCGGAAGGTATCAGGAACCGAAAGTGATTTGACACGTTAACCCAACCTATCTGCAGAACTGTAGCTCTCTGAAAAAATATTTTGACATAACAGAGAGCTACAGAGCCACCCCTTATAAAAACCTTCGATTTACGGCGCACAAAAAGCTGCGCACGGTTGAGGCCGTATATCGTTGTATTCTTGATTCACTGTCTCATAAATTTAATATCAAAAAATTCTTAACATATTTTCCTACTATACTTGTGTCTAAACATACCTTCAAATATTCATTAAAGCCCCACACGACCTGAAAACTCCCAGCTTCAAATGATTTCGTTTGTTGACGTAGCCATGTTAGGTAGCCGGTCAATTCGAATCCTGGTTAATTTCCATACAGTATACTTGCACAATAACGTCTAGATGTGAACTAATATCCCCACAAATATTTTAGCTAAATATTTTAAATAATATATCATCCCAGTGCCTTTAAATAATAATTATTCAAATAGCTAAACTCACGGCAATGCGGCTTTCATTAGTCTGGTGCGGTCTCCATCCCTGCCACACGAGTGTTAAGGACTATAGTAGCATTTTCATGAATCAAGAGCTTATTTTACCTTTAGAAAAACTTTATTTTTTTAATTTCTATAAATTATTCGTATTGATAATAAATGAAGAGCGAATACATAACATATAACGAATTTTATGAATATATACTAACAACAACAGGGTACGAACTGACCCGGCTACCTAACATGGCTACGTCAACAAACGAAATCATTTGAAGCTTGGAGTTTTCAGGTCATGTGGGGCTTTAATGAATATTTGAAGGTATGTTTAGACACAAATATAGTAGGAAAATATGTTAAGAATTTTTTGATATTAAATTTATGAGACAGTAACTCAAGAATACAACGATATAAGGTCTCAACCGTGCGCAGCTTTTTGTGCGCCGTAAATCGAAGGTTTTTATAAGGGGTGGCTCTGTAGCTCTCTGTTATGTCAAAATATTTTTTCAGAGAGCTACAGTTCTGCAGCTAAACCCAACCATGTATGCCCGATAGATCAAGGACCGAAACGTGTTCGTTTTATTTTTTCTGGGAGATTCTATTTAAAAAAAGAAAGAAAATGGAAGGGAAGCTATAACAACTCTTCCTAGTTATTTCAGAAGCTTTATTTCATGTTCGGTGTATAGAGTCCCGTGGGGATCCGGATTATAATAGGTCCTCAGTAACCCTTGCTTGTCTCATCCGAAGGACCGCCCCATTTAGTCGCCTCTTACGACAAGCAAGGGGTATTGAGGACCTATTCTAACCCGTATCCCCACGGGAAACATGTGTAGACCCAGCATACAGGGTTTCGAAATTAATACAGACTATTTGATATAAAATCAAATTATCTCGATTGTTTTGCACCTGTTGGCCGGACTGTAGACCAAGTTTTGTTCGCTCAGGACCATTGTAAATAGAAAGATATTGTCCGCTCAGTATATTGAGAACATATATCAAGCTTGATACACTGTAATCTCAGCGAGATTCGTCGAGGCTGGATATTTGGACTGACGCCTCTTCCGAATCTCAGACCAGTGTCATATAAAGTGATTCGGGAAATCTTGCCTGAACTTCGGCCGCTTGTTGCGATTAAAATGGGTTAAATTGAATTTCTTGCCCGCTTCAACTTTTCGCCTCAGACATCCTATTAACCCCCTATCATAATGAAACATGCATTTCTTACCTTTACAAGGTGTAAATCCCACAGTAATTCAAGTTGGCTATTTTCGAAGCCATTGCAAACGGCCACCATTTCATATTTTACCTTCTCAACACTGAAGAGTTCCGATATACTACTTCATGACCATTTGTACTATGATTGAAAATACAGAACTTATTGGTTGACAATTACTTTGTACAAAGCATTTAAGCATAAAAATTAAAAGAATAAAAAGAAAACTGTGTAATATTTAATCAATCTATTAGAAGGCGTCCTAAACTATCGGAACTCTTCAGTGTTGAGAAGGTAAAATATGAAATGGTGGCCGTTTGCAATGGCTTCGAAAATAGCCAACTTGAATTACTGTGGGATTTACACCTTGTAAAGGTAAGAAATGCATGTTTCATTGTGATAGGGAGTTAATAGGATGTCTGAGGCGAAAAGTTGAAGCGGGCAAGAAATTCAATTTAACCCATTTTAATCGCAACAAGCGGCCGAAGTTCAGGCAAGATTTCCCGAATCACTTTATGTGACACTGGTCTGAGTTTCGGAAGAGGCGTCAGTCCAAATATCCAGCCTCGACGAATCTCGCTGAGATTAGATACACTGGTACATCGTAAGGAGTATATGAACCCTATTGATTCTGGGTTCACATGGCCAAGGGTCAAACTAGACATGGTAATATATTATTAGTACATTGGTATATCCTAAGTAGTAGATGACGCCTATCGATTTTAAGGTCACAAGGTCAAGGGTCAATCCAGAATACTCTGGGCATAATGAAAAGATATTATCCACTCATTATCTTGACAAACTTTTTCTTCACAGACATAAGGTATCAAATGCAAGGTGAAGATAACGAACAGTGATCAATCTCATAACTCCTACAAGCAATACAAAATAGATAGTTGGGCAAACACGGACCCCTGGACACACCAGAGGTGGGACCAGGTACCTAGGAGGAGTAAGCATCCCCTGTTGACCGGTCACACCCGCCGTGAGCCCTATATCCTGATCAAGTAAACGGAGTTATCCGCAGTCAAAATCAGTGTGCCAAGAACGGCTTAACAATCGGTATGAAACACGTCAGACAGCATTTGACCCAATGCGAGGTTGTATTGACGAACTAGATCGTTATAACGACCATAGAATTTGCGAAATGCTGACCTCAATCGAGACTGTTGAAATCCCTGTACCATCAACTTGTTTGTCAGTAGCTTACCTCGATTTAAAAACTTACTATACCCAGAACAAGCTCTTGCATATCGAATCAGTTGAGATATATAAACACCATATGCAGGTGATAATGGAATATTGCTACACAAATATGGGAAGTTGACGATGGAGAAGCTGAAATCATCCCGTTTGTCATACAGTTGAGTTGTCAGTTTGCCGTTAATGTCTACTTTCAATAAGATATCTAAGTATGAAGCAGAAGTGGACGACTCTGTGGTGTCCTTTATTTCGAGCTCACAGGGATATATCAAATCGACATATGAATGAAAGCTATCATTGTTAATAGACAAAACGTCATCGATATATCTAAAAGTCGAATTGAAGGTCACAGCGAGAGATTTTTTCTTCTCACGTAGAAGTTTTTGAATAAATTCTGCTTCATATGAATATAAAAGCAGGTCAGCTAACAAAGGAGAACAATTCGTGCCCATGGGAATTCCAATAGACTGTTGGAAGACCTGATCACCAAAGACCACGAAGAATATATTGTCAATGAGAAACTCTAGCATATTTTTTTTTTCAACTTCGGAGCACTTGTGCGTGGAATAAGAGTGGTGTTTAACAAAGTAAGTTTTTGAATGACTGATCACTAGATATGAATATTTCCGTTTTTGTTGAAGAAGCAACTGTCTATGATGTCAAAAAGTCTAGTCTTTAATTCATCGTGAGGAATGGTCGTGTATAGTGTTGAAAAGTAATAGCTTTTAATGCTATTGATTTGGGAAAAATTCTGTGATTTCAGGTTTACTAAAAGTTCTTTAGAATTTTTTTAGAATCCACATTTGATTAACACCACTTCTGGCATTTGTTGTCGTACAGTAAGTTTGAAGTTTCTCCTTCACAGCTGTTAACATTTTCGTGAGAAGCAAAGATAGAGGCTTGGTAGAGCACATACTGGATCCAGCAATGTATCTTTGTTTGTAAGGGTTTTTATGTAGTTTAGGAATCCAGTATAGGTACGGTAACTCATATTCATTCGACCCATTGACTGCGATATTAAATGTGTTTAAAACTGAAGCATGGTTTTGAAGAATTTCATCTTTTGAAAGAACAGTTGGAGTATAAGTATGATTACCAAAAGTGGAATTAATGCCAAGTTCGTTTAAAATACAGTTGTAATAATGAGCCTTACAAACAAAGACAATGTTGTTACTAGCTTTGTCAGCTGGAACCAAAACATATTCCTCATGTAACCTATCTAATTCTTTTAATCACTTCTGGTTTACTAAACACAGAAGGATAGATGGTACGTACTTTTGTTTTCATGTGTCTAATGCGGGATTTTAATATCCCTCTTATGCTTTGTAAAATGTAAAATTGAGTCGTGACCTGAAAAGCAATGGGGCTCATCTACTTTCTCAGCAAATAAAAGTACTCAATTTTACATTTAATGCTCATTGTTTAAGAAATAATTACACTTTTGTCGTGCTAATACACCGATCCACTGCAGTTCGTGACCTTATATTTTGACCAATGAAATGCTCTGAAAAAATAAGCCCTGCCCACCAACTCGAGCCTCGGACAAACATCGGACATCCGCCATCGTGTTGTATAGTAAACACAGAAAGTTATCGACCGATCATGTGTTAATAATACAGTGTGTACGCATCTTTTCGTATGATGAATGATTAAACATTTTTCTCTGGAATCTGTAAATCACACAGTAGGTATCCAGACAAACTTAATGGAGCCAAATTCACACCATTTCCATCAACGAAAGGCAGACTTGCAGAAGTGTACATGTCGTTTATTGCCTTATGTCACAGGCCTCAAAGTCAGCTAAATGTCCACAAAATAACGAAAATACGTATCTATGAACTCGGTAAGATGTTTTGTTGTTTATTGTACTACGCAGACATTTATAATCCAAGCACATAGCATAATTTTTCCGGGGGGGGGTGTCACTTGCTGATACATATCTTCAATTTTTATGTATTCTCTTTTACAACTGTCACAAAAGGGGAGAGTCAGAGGAAGTGTAAAACTGTCATTGTAAGGGGAAAGGGGTCGATACGTTGTCACACTACACTGCTCTGAGCACTACATGCATGTTTGCAAAGTTGTAAAACATGCAACTAAAATCCAGTGTTTGCAGTTTGTACTGTGCTTGTTAGCCATGGATTACATACTAATGACATTGATAATTAATGCATTAATTTGTATAGATGTATCAGTTAAACTTAGTTGCATATGTTTCAACAAAACCTAAACGATGATCCTACCGGGATCTACTGAAAGTAATTTTGTTTTGTTTTGTTTTCTTAGCAATATGATGAGCCAATAGCTGGATACCAAGTCCCGTATGATGTTACATGTAAATAGGAGTAAATGTACCTGTTAGGATACATATGGAATTTGGATAGAACAATAAACGAGTTCAAGTGCTTTAAACTTTTCAGTAGAAAAATTACTGACACTACATAGTTTAAAAATGTTGACTCATAATCTTAAATATTAATGTATATTTTATCAGAAATTTAGAGAGAGAAAAAAGTAGGTAACGGGTGAGAAATAACGAAACTTTTCAATATTATGTACATTTTTTAATTACTGAATTTCGAAGACCATATTTATTGAAGACACTTCAAAACGCACCCAAAGCTTATTAATTTAATCAATCTTGACGAAGAGACTAATACGGACATGATATTTGAAGAATAAGTCCCACCAATGGATTGTTGTCAGTCTGACTAAAGCCAGTCCCTACTAATTGTTGTCAACCAATATGCTGTTGCAATAAAAAAAATTGTGAGTAAATGTTGTTTGTTTTACTATTGGCATTTATTGGGTTATGATTTTAGAAACCCCTACATTCCAACCTAAACCAGTGGATATGGGGTATCTTATAGGTATGTAAATTTTAAAAGAAGAAAAAAAGGAGGACAGGACATTAAGGAAAAAAATGGCCACATTACCCTGGCTACATATGATATCATTATACAAGTCTATTTTCACAGCAAATATAATAGGCGCAGTAGTAGATCAAGTTTAAGCATTTTGATATCATAAACATTTGCATCAGGAATTTTATATGAATTAATGGAAAATTTCGTAACACCTTTCATCTCGAAGGTTCGAAATCATTAATGATTGTGGTCATCCTATTGCTTCATTTATTTTATTAAAATAAACGGAATTGCTAGTGAATGACATTGGTGTTATTTATGATTCAATTTGATTTTATTTATGTACATAAATGAATTTCTTCATGACCAAAATCTCATGGCTGGTCACATATACATGTATATCCTTTTCAATATTTCACCGGGGGGGGGGGGGGGGTGTCTCATGAGAGGGTGCGTTTATTTGCATCATTTAGCGGTTTGTCTCTTATTTTCCAAGTCTTACCGTATTTTTACAGCCTTTCTAAGTTTCAATTTCATGTTTACATCGAATTATTCCGTGAGGATCCGAGTTAGAATAGATCCTCGGTACCCCTTGCTTGTCATAAGAGGCGACTAAATGGGGCGGACAGCAAGATCCGATGCCCCGTGTCACAGCAGGTATGGCACGATAAAGATCCCTCTCTGCTCAATGGCCATAAGCGCCAAGTATAGGCCTACACTTTGCAGCCCTTCACCGGCAGTGGTGACGTCTCCATATGAATGAAATATTCTTGAGAGGGACGTGAAACGATATTCAATCAACCATCACGTAAATTAAGAAGTACACTGCAGTTCCAAATTTAGGATCAGAAAATAGCGATTTTAAACAATTTACAGCAAATAATACTAAACTCATTAAAACTTCTAGCCCAGTAATACTACAATATAGCTAAATTATTCATGATCATCTACATGTCACAGTTTATTGACTTGGTTAAAGACCTAAACCTAATCATAAATTTGTCTTTTTTCTTGGTCTAGTCTCTACTCGAATAGTAGTTGATTTCCAACCATTCCTATCCTGGTTCCCCAATTTTCCCTTTTATCATAACCTACATAATGAACTTTGAATATTGTTGTGGTACAGTGATTTTTGCAACCGGTAGAGGACTATGTAAAACTTATACGGTACCAATTTTGATGCACCAGATGCGCATTTCGACAATTAATGTCTCTTCAGTGATGCTCAACCGAAATGTTTGAAATCCGAAATAACTATGAAGTTTTAGAGCTAAATATAGCCAAAACCAGAGTGCCAATAAAGTGGAGCCAAATTCTGTATTGCCATGCAATACTCTAAGAATGCTTGTTTGTATTGCATATATAAGTTATGATATTGATTACAGTTCGTTATCTTCACCTTTTGAAACATAAAGTATGCGTTATAGAAACTTCTAAAAGATTTCTATAAAGAGCCGTTGACAGAGGTGTAGTGCTCGTATCGCACGGACTGGTCGCGGTAGCTTAGTGGTAGAGCGTTCGCTTCGTAACCGGGAGGTCGCGAGTTCGAGCGCCGCTCTTGCCATGGCCGCGTCAAACCTAAGACGTTAAAGTAGGTACTGATTGCTCCTTCGGCTAATACTCGACACTTGGAAGTAAGAATCACGGGTCTTTCGGATATGACCTTAAAAATAGACGTCCAGTATCGCTGCAGGCGTTGGCACGATAGAGAACCCTAACTGCTGCTGTCCTGAGCGCTAAGCATATGTCTCATTATCTGGTACTACATATACAGCTGGTGACGTCTCAGTATGAGTGAAAAATTCTCGACGAGACGCAAAACAAACAATCTATCAATCGTAGCGCATGGAACTCTGGGTAGAGACTAAAGAATGTACGAGAGACGTACATGTTTCTGGAACATGTCTTGTTGATATCATCCGCTGTCAAATAATTAAAGGTGAATATAACAGTGATCAATCTCATAACTCCTACAAGCAATACAATATAGATAGTTGGGCAAACACGGACCCCTGGACACACCAGAGGTGGGATCAGGTGCCTAGGAGGAGTAAGCATCCCCTGTCGACCGGTCACACCCGCTGTGAGCCCTACATTGTATATCCTGATCAGGTAAACAGATTTATTCGTAGTCAATAATCGTTCCCAATGCTAGATACTATCACCCTGAATGGTGTGGCTTTTACTTCAAAAGGATACATTATGTTTTCAAAGGTTTCTTAGTCAATCAGATCTAATATTATCACAGAATAATAATCACAGAACTTTTCCCAAATCAATAGCATTAAAACCTATGACTTTTCAAAGCTATACACGACCATTCCTCACGATAAATTAAAGACTAGACTTTTTGACATCATAGACAGTTGCTTCTTCAACAAAAACGGAAAACGGAAATATTCATATCTAGTGATCAGTCATTCAAAAACATACTTTGTTAAACACCACTCTGATTCCACGCACAAGTACTCTGAAGTTGAAATAAAAAATATGCTAGAGTTCCTCATTGACAATATCTTTGTGGTCTTTGGTGATCAGGTCTTCCAACAGTCTGTTGGAATTCCCATGGGCACGAATTGTGCTCCTTTGTTAGCTGACCTGCTTTTATATTCATATGAAGCAGAATTTATTCAAAATCTTCTACGTGAGAAGAAAAAATCTCTCGCTGTGACCTTCAATTCGACTTTTAGATATATCGATGACGTTTTGTCTATTAACAATGATAGCTTTCATTCATATGTCGATTTGATATATCCCTGTGAGCTCGAAATAAAGGACACCACAGAGTCGTCCACTTCTGCTTCATACTTAGATATCTTATTGAAAGTAGACATTAACGGCAAACTGACAACTCAACTGTATGACAAACGGGATGATTTCAGCTTCTCCATCGTCAACTTCCCATATTTGTGTAGCAATATTCCATTATCACCTGCATATGGTGTTTATATATCTCAACTGATTCGATATGCAAGAGCTTGTTCTGGGTATAGTCAGTTTTTAAATCGAGGTAAGCTACTGACAAACAAGTTGATGGTACAGGGATTTCAACAGTCTCGATTGAAGTCAGCATTTCGCAAATTCTATGGTCGTTATAACGATCTAGTTCGTCAATACAACCTCGCATTGGGTCAAATGCTGTCTGACGTGTTTCATACCGATTGTTAAGCCGTTCTTGGCACACTGATTTTGATTGCGGTTAACTCCGTTTACCTGATCAGGATATAGGGCTCACGGCGGGTGTGACCGGTCAACAGGGGATGCTTACTCCTCCTAGGCACCTGATCCCACCTCTGGTGTGTCCAGGGGTCCGTGTTTGCCCAACTATCTATTTTGTATTGCTTGTAGGAGTTATGAGATTGATCACTGTTCGTTATCTTCACCTAGCATGTATTGACCAGGCAAACTGTATGTATACATATGTATGTAACATGGAGGATGTATTGACCAGACAGACTGTATGTCAAATGCTGTCTGACGTGTTTCATACCGATTGTTAAGCCGTTCTTGGCACACTGATTTTGACTGCGTTTACCTGATCGGGATATAGGGCTCACGGCGGGTGTGACCGGTCAACAGGGGATGCTTACTCCTCCTAGGCACCTGATCCCACCTCTGGTGTGTCCAGGGGTCCGTCTTTGCCCCACTATCTATTTTGTATTGCTTATAGGAGTTATGAGATTGATCACTGTTCGTTATCTTCACCTAGCATGTATTGACCAGGCAAACTGTATGTATACATATGTATGTAACATGGGGGATGTATTGACCAGACAGACTGTATGTCAAATGCTGTCTGACGTGTTTCATACCGATTGTTAAGCCGTTCTTGGCACACTGATTTTGACTGCGTTTGCCTGATCGGGATATAGGGCTCACGGCGGGTGTGACCGGTCAACAGGGGATGCTTACTCCTCCTAGGCACCTGATCCCACCTCTGGTGTGTCCAGGGGTCCGTCTTTGCCCAACTATCTATTTTGTATTGCTTATAGGAGTTATGAGATTGATCACTGTTCGTTATCTTCACCTTGCATTATATACTCCATTTATAGTCACCTTCTGGGTCATCTTTGCTATCCATGGTCGCATTATCATATAATGGAGACTAAACTCCTATGTATGGAGAGAGAAAAAGGTAACATTTAAAGGGTATTTGTAACATATTTTGAAAACGTATCAACATGAGGGTAATTCGTATAGAATAACCAGAGATGACCAGTTCGATAATTTTTTGCCTCTAGACATAAACAAATGGGAAGTTTATAATCAAACTACAATTACCCACGGGTATTTGTACTTACTGCACTCGGTTGCAAAGGATAAAACCTATCGACTTCTAGGTCAATAACTATGTAGATAATACGATTAACAACGCGACGACCACTAAATCAAGAGTAGTGTTTCCTCTTTATAACGAAGACTGATAGTAGGCAGAATGTAGTTATTAATGCCGTAGTAATTGCACACGTATACCAGATAATACTGAAAGAATCCCACGATCGATTTCTGAGTAAAAGATCAATATCGTACAGTCATTGTGGTGACCACCAGTCTGACGTGCATAAAACCCGATGGAATCAATTCTTCGTTAGACATTGTGTATCTCTTTATTCCACCCTGCAACTGCCATCTTTACTGACCCAAAAAAGATAACCCACTACACCAAAGATGCCCAAATAGTCTCGTGCGTTCTATTTTCCTGTGATATGATCATATTTCTCAACGTTCATATTGTGAAGTCAGACGACGTTTTTAAAACGTCGTTACTTTAATAACGTAAATTTCGGAAAGTAAATTAAGAAAATACACTGTACATCACCACTATCTTGAAATATAACTTGTTGACTGTGTTAATGTTAGGGTAAGTTGCTATCTTGAAATATAATTTGTTGACTGTGTTAATGTTAGGGTGAGTTGCTATCTTGAAAGTACATAAAATGGAGAGATATATTTATTTTCTATTAAGCTCAAGGGATGGTGGGTTCGTTCCTTCAAACCTCCCATCTCACTTATGCGACCTCTACCATTAGAATTGAGATATTTGATATAAAAGAAAACGGGGAAATAGGCAATATAATGAAAAAACACAATCCATATGAAATGTGTTTTGTTGTAAGGATACATTAGGATCCATTCACAAGCCTAGAATTAAGTGAGTTGATCATTTGTCAGGCTTACATAGACACAAGTACTGTAATGAACTTCTCTGTCATTGTTAGTGACATGTTTGATGTTTAGGTGTGTGTATGCTAATTAACCTAGCCTAAGAAAACCAATGAAGGGTGGGAGTGTGGTATCTCACCGCGTTTTGAATCACCCGACATGCCAAGGAGTTGAGACTAGTAATTACACGTGAGCAGCTATCTTCAGATGCTGAAAAAACCCAGAGGTATTACTTTGTATTTTCTGTTGCTCAAAACAATCTCTACAATTATATTCACCACTTCCTCTTTTACGCCGAATAAAGACCGTGACAGCTATCGTCTTGCTCCAGGTATGATCGTTATTCCAATACACAGACCTATTCATTCCCAATGCACAGGGAATAATAAGACTTGGATGGAATTGAGGTAATAAACTTCAGTTCGTAATCCCAGATCAACGAGATGATAATTTGCAACATGAAAAAGGACGATCGTTAAGTTTATGGAGATTTTTCTGTCGGCGTATATGTAGCTTGAATTTTCTCTGTCCCAATCTTTAGAGCTCGCCAATATTTGGGCTCGAGTTGAAAACCTTTTTCTACCCTTGCTCAAATATCGCTAAATTAATATTTTAAGGCAGTAAATTTTTATTTTATGTGAACATGTTTTTAAATCATAGATTTCTTCTATCAGATTAGGGTCTTTCAATGCAAACTCTTTTGATAATTTGTACATGTATGTAGTAATAAAAATATGCTGAAGAGCAATGCCGTTTTGCAGAATGACTATATATTTTGTGCGAGTTACCAGATGCATAATTTAATATTTATAACCTTCATCAGAGTTTCACAAAAATAGTAATCTGGTTATTGCCCTGAACCCCCATCCATAGCCCGTAGACTTTACCTACACCCCCGACGTTGGCTTCCTCCTTTTCCCACAAATTGCCATTTTAATTTCTATATGAAATGCAATTAGACTCAACTGTATCAATTTCTTTTCTTTTTATCACAATTTCTTTTGCCTAGCAGAACATGTCATTACTGGTGATGTTGATAGGGTTGAAATGAGGACCTCAAATCACTTATTCTAAAAGGTCCTAAATACAAAGAACCTCGGTGTTTCAATTGGCGACAGAGTTTCATCTCTATTATGAATTCTGTCGAAGGTTATGTCAGACGATGGGCTAAATATGCAAAAGAACTTGATACATTGTCAGAATGGATTAAAGTGTAAGAGGAATATAAAAATCTCGCATTAGACATATTAAAACAAAAGTACACTGGTCGTACCATCCATCCTTCTGTGTTTAATAAACCAGAAGTGATGAAAGAATTCGATATATTGAATGAGGAATATGTTTAGGTTCCAGCTGACAAAGCTTGTAACAACATTGTCTTTATTTGTAAGGATCATTATTACAACTGTATTTTAAACGAGCTTGGCATTAATTCCACTATTGTTAATCGTACTTATACTCCAATTATCCTTTTAAAAGATGAAATTCTTCAAAACCATGCTTCAGTTTTAGAAACATTTAATATCGCAGTCAATGGGTCGAATGAATATGAGTTACCGCACCTACACTGGATTCCTAAACTACATAAAAACCCTTACAAACAAAGATACATTGCTGGATCAAGTACGTGCTCTACCAAGCCCTTGTCTTTGCTTCTGATGAAATATTAACAGCTGTGAAGGAGAAACTTCACACTTACTACATATACCAGAAGTGGTGTAAATCAAATGTGGATTCTAAAGAACTTTTAGTAAACTTGAAATCGCAAAACTTTTCTCAAATCAACAACATCAAAACGTATGACTTTTCAATACTTTACACGACCATTCCTCACGATAAATGAAAGACTAGAGTTTTTGACATCATAAACAGTTGCTTCTTCAGCAAAAATGGAAAACGCAAATATTCATATCTAGTGATCAGTCATCCAAAAAAAAAATCACTCTGATTCCATGCACAAGTACTTTGAAGTTGAAATAAAAAATATGCTAGAGTTCCTCATTGAAAATATCTTCGTGGTCTTTGGTGATCAAGTCTTCCAACAGTCTGGTGGAATTCCAATGGGTACAAATTGTGCCCCTTTGTTAGCTGACCTGTTATTATATTCCTATGTAGCAAAATTTATTCTAAAACTTCTACATCTTCTACATGAGAAGATGAGACGTTAAGCAAGATACAATCAATCAATCTACATGAGAAGCAAAAATCTCTTGCCGTGGCCTTCAATTCAACATTTAGATATAT
The DNA here is from genome assembly GCF_947568905.1 of Ostrea edulis. Classification (NCBI taxonomy): domain Eukaryota; kingdom Metazoa; phylum Mollusca; class Bivalvia; order Ostreida; family Ostreidae; genus Ostrea; species Ostrea edulis. The sequence goes on along the minus strand of NC_079168.1, from coordinate 90,463,133 downwards.
CGACGACGTTTCCTTTATTAACAATCATAACTTTCATTCATGAAAGGTGAAAATAACAAACAGTGATCAATCTCATAACTGCTATAAGCAATGCAAAATAGATAGTTGGACAAACACGAACCGCTGGACACACCAGATGTGGGATCAGGTGCCAAGGAGGAGTAAGCACCCCCTGTCGACTTCTCACACCCGCCCTATATATTTATCAGGTAAACCAAGTTATCCGTAGTCAAATCAGTGTGCCAAGAACGGTCTAACAATCGGAATGAAACATTGGGTGTTGCTAAAACGCGGAACGGAAGATGGAGCGGGAAACGAAACAATTTAAGAATTAGAATGATTAATATAACTAAGATAACACCAACAATCGGAAGAAAATACTTTATTATGATTAAAATCTAAATTTTGGGAATTTGTTTACAAGCGGGAAAACAATTTCATCTTAAAATTCTGCATCATAAATTGATTAAGCAAAGTTATGCGTCTGTTGAAGAATTTACAATGCATATTACAAGAATTTTGAAATATCGGCATTGACAGATGTGTTAGCGAGTAGCGATTGGAAAGAACACAGGTACTTTATATATCCCCCCGGGTGGCAAAACGGCATTAACGCACATTTACATGTAAATTTGTGGTATGTATGAAAGGTGAAGATAACGAACAGTGATCAATCTCACAACTCCCACAAGCAATACAAAATAGATAGTTGGGCAAACACGGACCCCTGGACACACCAGAGGTGGTATCAAATGCCTAAAAGGAGTAAGCATATATGTATATAACAACAACAATTCATGATCTTATTGATTCCGCATTTGTTTGATATAAATATTTTTTAAGTAACAGAGATTGTAACCGCAGCATTCCAATCCTAAATATGGAAGACATCTAGTAGTTTATTTCTAAACTAAATACTTGTATCTTAATATTTAGATTAATAATGAGATGACCTTTTTAATTCCCTTCAAGTATACATTGTCTGTTAGTCTTTATATCTCGTATTTTATATCTGTTAATATCTCATACTGTGGATTGTAAACTTCACCTTAGTTTTCATCGGTTCTGTTTCTTTATATCTTCGGGTTCAACACTAATCCGCAGGATGTCAGTAACAAATGAACAGGCATTGTATCAACAATAGTGACATCATTTCAACTTTGACCTTAACCCGTGATGAACACACGCTAGCCCCTACTACTCCAATGGTACACAAAGATAAAAGATGGCGGAGAAAGTAGGTAACGTGAGTGAAGAGAATTTTTTCTTAACAACTTATATGACTTTGTGCAATGAATATGATCATGTCTAGTGTCATCATATTTTGGATGCCATCTTTGCAGTCATTTTAGTTTTTTTGTATGATTTCTCACTTCGAATTAGTTCTTTAAACACGAGTGTCTTGATATTTTTTTTTACAATTTAGAGAAGTAAAGTTATTCTATGGTCACTATATTCTTTTAGTTCCTACAGAAGCTTCTTAAATTGATTAGTTTAGATGTGGGGGAAGCCATGAAGCTTTGAAGTATATGTGTAATGTAAGTGAGATTCAACAAGTGTGCATTGGGGGGGGACACGTTGACGCCAAAGGAAATTGGGTGAATTATATGTAAAAAAAAAAAATGTCTGAATTGATAATTACTGAGTGACAAAGCCTCTTAGCATGTAAACTTTCTTAAATTCTGTCATTACACCGCATATATATATATATATATATATATATATATATATACGTTGTATATGTATATATAAGGTATGTATTTTTTCTTTTGAAGCTAAGCTTTTTCCATTTGGTAGCTTGTGGTAATAGTTTTGTTTGATTGATACCAAATTCATTAAACTCAGACATGTCTGGTAGTTATCAGTATGTTATTATAATTAAAATGAATGAATTCTATATGACAACTATATAAAAAATATTAGGAAAATCTTAGAATAATCATAGGTTTGCAATTTGTTAACGATTTGTTCATGTTGTTTTGTGTATTTAAAAGAATTGCATTTCCCTATCTTTTGTTTTATTTTCGCATATAGGTATTTGCTGTGTTGGTTAAAGTAATCATAATTAATAATAATTCTATCTTTTAATTTAGAGTTCAAATCAAAGTGAGGAATAGGAATGGACAAGAACTGACCTGCGAAATGTCCAAAGAACTTGCAAAATTTTTGAATAATCCCAATGGAGGTAATGTATTTCATTACAGCAGAATGGTATGACTAAAACTCATTTTTCATATATATTTTTCATATATAATGCCAAATAAGTCTATTATATGGGTTTAATAGAAAGAAAATGAACTGCTTGAATTATTTCTCTCCTCCCTTCATGCTTGTTTTATTCACTATTTTGTTAAATGATGCATGCTCATGATATTAACTTTTGAGAGAAATCCTATGACATCTCTAGCTTGTGCATTGTATTTATATTAATGTTTTTGTTATTCAGATGCGGAGACAAAGCAATCCATTCTGAAACGTATTTTCGACTCCCAGTCTCAGCCCCATTCAGAATCACCTGCCATGACCACACAAGATCCTGAGTCCCCGACTGCAAATGCACTTGTTCCTGAACATGTCATTCCATTGCCACAGACTGTTCCTATGGAAGATGGTGATCAAAAGGTACATTACAGCCTGTATAACCTGGATGATGGGGACAATGTTCTGAACTGTTATGCCCCCAAACTCATACCAATATATTATTCTGAATCATCTGAATCTGGGTCTTATCCATCATCATGCTTGGCTTCAACAAGATGTTTTACCTCATCTTTATTCACTCCATCCCCTCCTTATCTGTGTACAGAAAATAATTTAATTCAAGCCCTAAAACATTTCTCACTTCAGAAGAGTTTCAATCAAATATTAATTTGAAATTGAAAGACTACAATAGCTATAGAAAGAAGAGCAAGAGAAAAAATAAGAAGAAATCTAAATGTCGTAAGCTTATATATATTGCTAAACATTTAAGTAAAGCTATGTATGTGATGAATGGTTAAAAGTAGAAACAGTACCATATATCTTTGAGAGAGATTGAAATTTCTTCTTCTGCAGATGAGGTATTATAAATAAATAAGCTATATTTTTTTCAAACAATGAACTTTTAGATCTTAGTATTGATTTGTAAAAGTTGTCTATTAAACATAGCCATTATCAGAGTAAATTCATTACATATATTGTTTCTGCGAAATGCTCTTTTTACTTATCATACCTGATATTATGATGATGGGAAAAATCTAATCCACCTAAAACTCATTTCAGGTTCACATATGGGGCGAAAGTGAGGAAAAACAGCTTATTTCACTGAGAACAGATATGGATGCAGACTTTCATAGAAATAAGAATCATGAAACATTATGGCAAAAAAAAAATTCAAAAAATGAATGCTGCAGGAATTAAGGTTACTAAAATTCAGATTTTGAATAAATGGAGGAATTTGAAAAGAAAGTATAAGGAAACTATAGACTTAAATAAAAAAAACTGGTAATGAGAAACATGAATTCAAGTACCAAAATGAATTTGATAATTTGTTTGGACACAAGGCATCAACAAAAGCAACGGTGTCATTTGACAGTGGAGTAAATGGAGAAGATAAAAAGAAAGAAACAACTGATGATAAACCCGCTCGACCTAAAAAGCGTTCTGCAGAAAACCTGTTGAATAAAATGGAAAATATGAACAAAGAAATGAGAGAACAGATGGAGAGGCACCAGGAAGAAAAACTCAGACGCTTTGACAGAATGCTGGACATTTTTAAAAGATCGGTTAAAAGTCATGATCAAAAGTGAACTTTATAATGTCCTATGGGTGCCAAAACTTTTTTTTTGACCCGAGTTGAAAGTACTGTTTGCCTGCCATTTGTCTTCCTAAATTTTACATCTGTCTGTTAACTTTTAAAATCTTTTACTTCAACCAGTTTTCAACTAAAGCATATCTCGTACCTTAAATATTTTGAGCTTACCTGAGCCAAAGGTTCAAATGGGCTTCTTGTTAATTTTATCATGTAATTTTTTTTAAACATGCCTCCCCATTCCCCCATCTTTTGAACAAGATTGAGTTACAATAGGGGTTAAAAGTTTAACATTGGTTAATCATTTAGATTAGTTCTTTAAAAAAATCTTTACAGAAACAATATGTGCACAAAGTGAAATTTATGTAAAAGCATCCTTATATCATGAATATAGTGTAGCCTTAAGTTTGTTCAGATGGTCCTGATGCAGTTAAGACTGAAGTTTGTTTAATATGCCCTCCACTCTTATTATTAAGGTAATTTTTGTAGGTATAGCCTTCACGTCTCTCCTGCACGCTGTTAATATGAATGTGATGATAAATGTTGTTCAGGTGAGCAATGTGGCGCATTGGCTCATCTTTCTTGTTTTATGGTTACAAGGAGTAAAGGAATATTTTTGTGTTCATAAACTTTTATGTGTTAAAGTTAAACTACGTTTGCTGTTTATATTGACACATGCACATGTATTATCATGATGAACTGCAGTTCTATAAATGACAATGATTTATCAGAGATAGGACATTTTGTCTGGGTGTCAGAGAGAGTGAAGTGATTTTTGTATTGTTATTTGTTATTTTTGTTGTTCAAATTTTAATTTTGTTAACTTTACTGTTCCTAAGAAAGATATTCTTTGATAAACAAAATTTGATCATTTTGCATTTTTATTCTGTACTAAAACAATGATGATTTCCATGAGCAGATGATTGTTTTTGCAATTTCAAGGCAAATGGTCATGGTAGTCCCTGAACAAGTTGTTGCTTCCTCCGCAGCCCATCTCTTCCATCAGGGTACACGTTTGGATAATTATTAGGGTGACCATTGCCATTGTTCAGATCATTTGTTAAGAAATCCTCCACACTATCCTGATGCAAGATACAAAGATTGTGCAGTATGCAACCAGATACTATTGTCTTGATAATCTCATCAGAGTCATGTATGGTTATTTCTTGTAGTCGCCGAAACCGTTGCTTTAGATGACCAATAGCCCTCTCTACTACCTGTCGTGCAGATGACAAAACTCGATTAAACCTCCTCTGATTTATGTTTAAATGACCGGTGTCTTTGAATGGAGTGATCAACCAGGCCTTTAACGGATATGCACTGTCTGCAATTATGTACCTATTCAAATCAAAGTACTGTCCACCAGTAGCATTGGTAAAAAGACTTGAATTTCGTAGTACGCGGGCATCGTGAGTTGATCCCGGCCAGCCTGTGTATATGTCCCTTAACATTAAATCAGCATCTACTACCACCTGTAATTAAAAAATTAAATAAAATATATTTTTATAATTAGCATGTAGGTATCATTTATCAATAAAGTAGTAAATTTCACAATATGAAGTATTATCACCTGGAGTTGTATCGATGGGTAATGCTTCCTGTTAATATAGTCATTATCTCCACCAATACAAGAAGATAATCTGATGTGCGTCCCATCCAGGGCACCAATTATGTCTGGAAGCCCAGACTGAAGCTGAAAGTCCTGTGCGATTCTCTGTTGCTCAATAAAATTTGGCCATTGGATGATCTACAAAGTAAAATTTAAAAAATCATTGATTTCAGGGGGAAATGATAATTATAGATGTGTGCAGATGAAATATGAAGATGTTAATATTGGCTTGAATGCTACGGCAAAAAAAAGCTCATTTGAGCAAAGCACCTTGCTCAAGACTTCAGCGATACAAATCTCACTGTTTTCAGTCCCATCGCATTGTGCTACAGAAATCACAAATGAAAGAACAACCAAGGTGATCTATAACAATGATATTATGATGAGACACTGAAAGGGGGAATGTGTTTGTCAAACTTCAATGTAGATCACAGCACAGAGATTCAGGGGGCCCTGTTTCGATCTAAAAGTTTAGTCCACCTGACGTAAAAACATGCACCTTCCCCTTACATGTAATTGCTACAGGTACCTGATATTTAACCAATAAATTGCAAAAAAAGCCACAGATCAAAAAATAGTACCCCCTATTTGCACCTAACAGTTTAGCAATAAGTTAAACCCCTATATCAAAAAATGCTTGAGGGGATATGAAACTTATTGATAAAATTTCAGGTTCCTATGCATTACATTTTATGTATACTATCAGTATGTAATCTTTACCTTTGATAGGTTTTCGTTGAATGTGCCGTTCACCCTTTTCAACACAACATGCACTGTGGATTGTCCTATGTCAAAATAATGTCGAATTTCACGCATTGTCACTTTATTTGACATGTAACACATAAATACAAGGAGTTGCTTAGATGGAGGAATCCCTTCAATGCCCCCACCGTGGTTGGATGTAACGTAGGCACCGATATTGGTAAGTATTTCCTCGAACATTTCTTTACTTATACGATAATGATACCGAAAATTATCCGTAGAAAAGAAAGGAATAACATTTTCAACATAACCGGTTACTCGTGGTGACACAGATTTTGTGCCGTGGAGGAGAAAAGCTCCTGTATGAAGTAAGAAGTTACTATATTCGTATGAAAATTCGTCTTCTCTGTCATCCAGTAAACTCTCAAAAATGTAAACGCAAAGCATCTTATACTGCGCCATTTTGAACTAAACACGCGTGCTTACTATTGTTGTTCAGTTGATTTTATGCAAATTTGGGTTAAATTTAGACAGAAGACGTCAGTTAACCGTGTACAATAGTTCCAAGTGAAGTCGCCCATACATATATTATATCAGGTGTAGAACTAAATTACGAATAAAAGCAAGTTCGATTTAAGACGGTTGTGTTTGGGGAAAATTGTTATTTTCGGCGGGGAAGGGGGGGGGGTCTTTTATTCAATGGATATAAAATTTGAAAATTGTAGTCTTTTTCAGAATGATGATTTTTTTTAAAAATCTTTTTTTTTCCTTTATCAATATTTTTCATGGTAAGTTAATGATTTTAAAATACATATGCATAAATATGAAGTATATAAAACGGTGGATTCTGTGGATGACTTCCCACTTTCTCTGTTTCTGCTTCTCTTGTTCATGATAAACTTTTTATTTTGCAAATGCTGACCTCCTCATAACATTGTTGGATACAATACTGTACATCTGTTTAAAGGTGTGGATCTGACATAGGTAGTAGTAAGTGTTCCTTCACCAGGCTTCTACCATTTGATGTGGAAACCATGGGTCTTTTGGATATGACTTGAAAGCGAAGTGGTGGGCGTTGGCACGATAATGAATCTTCACTACCTTATACAGCTGAAGGCGCCATGTATAATTTGTAGCTCTTCATCTACAGCTGGTAACGTCTCTACTTGAGTGAAATTTTTCGGAATGGGACGTAAAACATAATAAAATATGGACTGGGTTTGTTTTTTTTTTTTGGGGGGGGGGTTATTTTGGTTTTTGTTAAATCAGCTCAAGGCGATCTTCGATGAGCCGAGAGCAAGATCAGATCTTTTGATCCGCTCATGCACGTAGGTTCCTGATTTTAATTAGATTGGCTGATTCTTTATCCTTTCCTGATCCTGATTAGTCGGAGATGGTGGAAGTAGCTTTGGTTATAGCATCAGCATAACGAAAATCAACCTCATTTGAATATTGAGATCTGAGCATGCTCTTAGAATGCGGTTATTGGTATATGTAAATATTATTGTTTGTAGCATGCGTATGATGAATGAAAAAACTGTATTTCTTATATAATTACATATATTGTTTACACAAACAATATATGTAAACAAGAAATCAACTTGACGCAAGAGTCAAAGATATCAGGCCGCAGAAGATGAAAGAAATCGATTAAAAAAATTTTTTTTACGTTAAGCTTATTTAGAGATTGGACCACACTGATAATAAGCATTTTGTATATCCCCTCAGCACGATAAGTTGTATTGTGAAGTGATACTTTTATTAAGATATCTTAAAAATTTTAGAAAGCAAAATTAGCAGAAATAATTTTACGCAGAACGATACACGTAACGACTTTAAAAGGTATATATATTACATTTCATGTCAATATGTTTGATTTATTTTAAAAGGTATATATATTACATTTTATGTCAATATGTTTGATTTATTTTAAAAGGTATATATATTACATTTTATGTCAATATGTTTGATTTATTTTAAAAGGTATATATATTACATTGTATGTCAATATGTTTGATTTATTTTAAAAGGTATATATATTACATTTTATGTCAATATGTTTGATTTATTTTAAAAGGTATATATATTACATTGTATGTCAATATGTTTGATTTATTTTAAAAGGTATATATATTACATTGTATGTCAATATGTTTGATTTATTTTAAAAGGTATATATATTACATTGTATGTCAATATGTTTGATTTATTTTAAAAGGTATAATATTACATTGTATGTCAATATGTTTGATTTATTTTAAAAGGTATATATATTACATTGTATGTCAATATGTTTGATTTATTTTAAAAGGTATATATATTACATTGTATGTCAATATGTTTGATTTATTTTAAAAGGTATATATATTACATTTTATGTCAATATGTTTGATTTATTTTAAAAGGTATATATATTACATTGTATGTCAATATGTTTGATTTATTTTAAAAGGTATATATATTACATTGTATGTCAATATGTTTGATTTATTTTAAAAGGTATATATATTACATTGTATGTCAATATGTTTGATTCATTTTAAAAGGTATATATATTACATTTTATGTCAATATGTTTGATTTATTTTAAAAGGTATATATATTACATTTTATGTCAATATGTTTGATTTATTTTAAAAGGTATATATATTACATTTTATGTCAATATGTTTGATTTATTTTAAGAGATTATGCACTCGACGATTAATTTTGCAATACATGTAACTTCAGTCCCTAATTAAGTACGTATTACATTAATTAGATCTAGAATTAGGGATATTTAAAAAACAATACATTCACATCAATCCTGCAGAAACGCATGCACAGTTTGAACACACCTATCACCACAGACAACGCTCTTGCGCGGCCTGTAATAATGCGTTCATAACATGTAACCAATTCTCACGTGCTGTATGTATATCGATTTATATACCCGGTAATTATAATCGTTATAATTACATGTAATTAGATATAATTTCTTTCGCCGTGATTTTGATTTGATCAGGTACTTAGGAGAAGTAAGCATTCCCTGTCGACCGGTCACAACGGCCGTGAGCCCTGTCTTGATCAGGTAAACAGAGTAATCAGTAGTCAAAATCAGCGTGCAAAGAACGGCTTAATACATGTACGTCTTTTACACATTTTAATATCATCATCTAATGAATCTTACCTTGAATTATTTTTAATTAATGTCATAATGGTAAATGTAAAATATTACATTTGTATAATATCGTTTTTCAACAAATTCAATATTATATTCAATGAGGCACCGGTGGTTTATTTCATGAGGTAGTGAGTAGACATCAGCGAGCGTAGACGTGGTTCTGGAGCGCTCCGTGATGTGAGCGACGAGTCCGATAAGTTAAAAGAGTTTTTAAAAACAGCAGTGTTGGATTTGAAGTGTCGATCCATGAAGAACAATTTGGTATTCACTGGTCGTGGTGGAGAGACCACTCATGAGGATACTGAAGGAAAACTCCGAGACTTCATATACTATGAACTCGAGATTGAAAAGAACATAGCATTCGGCAATGTACATCGCTTCGGACGCTACATCAGAGGAAAGGACAGGCCCATCGCATGAAAACGATGGATTGTATGTTTGTCGATTGTGTTTCAACAAATTGAACACTATATTTAAAATTGACTATGAAATAGATTAAAAGCTATAACATTGAAGGGACTAAAATGTGAATTCTTAATAACGTTTCACATAAAATCATCATGCAATGTTCATGATGTTGAGGAAAGTACCACCCCCACCCCCCAAGTAAAAGTAAGACCCCCCACCCCCCAAGTAAAAGTACCACCCCCACCCCCCAAGTAAAAGTAAGACCATTTCTACTTTCTGTTTCTTGCTCTTACCAAACTCGCATCTTAAACGAGGAATCTCATTGGCTGATTTAATTTTAGCTTATTGCTTCATCCCCTGTCCAAAATCCATGCTTTGATTGGTGACTGATGTCAAAGGTTAGTGCGAATTAACGAATTAAGAACCCTTGACTTGTGAAGATGACTGGGAGCCGTCAGGGGAAATCCATACCTTTTGAAGACCGATCAAAACCGCCATACAATGGCTGAAATACTGCCAAAAGGCGTTAAATGAATGTGTCCAATGTGAACATATGAATACATTTAAATATAGAACGTCTATTCTAATGACTGGGAATTTCGACAGAAATGATTGATTGATTGTATATTGTTTAACGTCCCTCTCGAGAATATTTGGCCAAGTTGCACAACGTGTATCCGGCTTATAGAATGGAGATTCTGAATGTCTGTCGGGTGGGCGTCCCAGTAATCGGGCACTTACATGTACTTTGTTTATTCAACTCCTCTCACACCTCTGGCTTGACATTCCTCAAACTCTGTACAGTTGTTATGGACACATTCAAGATGTGCATGTGTCTTTTTGAAAGTGATCAGACATTTATTTTGAACAATTTACCTGTAGTTCAGCTATGTCATTTTTTTAACTCTTGTCTTGAATAGACGGTACCTATTTTGTGTAATCAACTTCTCTCACACCTCTAACTTGACATTCCTCAAACTTTGCACAATTGTTATGGACACATTTAAGATGTGCATGTGTCTTTTTGAAAGTGATTAGACATTCCCTCTCGAGAATTTTTCATTCGTATGGAGACGTCACCATTGGCGGTGAAGGGCTGCAAAATTTAGGCCTATGATCGGCGCTTACGGCCTTTGAGCAGTGCCACACCTTTAGAATTCTTTATCGTGCCACACCTGCTTTGACACGGGGCCTCGGTTTTGGGGGTCTCATTCGAAGGACCACCCCATTTAGTCGCCTCTTACGACAAGCAAGGAGTACTGAGGTCCTCTTGTAACCCGAATGCACACGGGAACCGACAGAAATAAAAGTAGAATGTAAATATTAGAATAGTATCTAAAAACCTTTATTCTTATTTTTCTTTCTTGAAAAGTGATCTCTTAACCCTATACTGACTTGCGAAGGTTAGTTTTCATTAGTAAGGCAATCGAAGGGAATAAGTCGAAACATGTACAATTATGTATTACAATGCTATGTCTCGCTCTCCAGGTACAATATTATCTTTTATAAATAATTGTATGCTTATATGCAGTAAATTTGCATATCTCTCATGCTTTAGTTTTTATACGCCCCTCGTCAGACGGGATGTACATGTGAACTGTATTATGGCATTGTCCGTCCATCGGGAGTACATTGATGAAAAATATCGAAAGCTTAGACATTTTTTTTTTTGCATTAGAAATTCTGATTTTACTGAATCTATCAACGGGGTGTGCATTAAAGAACGTTCCCTCTAATTGATAACCAATCCCCCTTAAAGCATTACCTGACCCGTTTAGATAGGAATTTTGGCAAAATACAAATTGACCCTGACAATATCGAGTCGCGAGAAATATTCAACCTCCTACTCTCGGAAAATCAGCTCGTGTCATCTTACCGCTTTAAATATGGGTAATTGTGGTTATTTCGTGTGCTTAATCATTTCTACAGCTGACTACATTCGCCAATTTTCGTTAACAGTAGTTAAATTACAATTATAAACATGAAAAACTCAGATCTACCCGCCTGTCGAAGCGGCGTGTTCTCTCCGAAACACTCTAAACGAATTTTCTAGCACAACTGATACATTATGATTTAGGACATAGGTAGCCGTGATCTCTAGACTTTTCAGTAACGTGATGTTTTTATGGACTTGGAATAAAGGGAATCTAACCCGCCAATGGTGTTGGGAATTTGTCTTACATGGGTGTATTGTGAAGATGTTTATACCATTCAATGATTATCACGCATTAGGTTAGATTTTGCTAACGCTTCTCTAGTTTTATGCTAATACCCCACTCCCCTAACAACAAAGAGAGAAAATGAAATCTCTATGCCATATAGATTTTCATTTCCCAGAATATATCGGTGCGTTGTATTATAATTATAGCCAAGGGATTTGAATGTGAAGTGCGGCTATGTACCAATACATGTATTTAATTATTCATGTATACTACAGAAAAAAATGCGTATCATTTATCAATTGCAAAGAATTGATATTGATGAGACATCTGCAGTCAGAGAGTCCCGAGGGGGCATGATCAACATTGCCGACTAGATGGAAATATTTTTTGCATGTAAATTTCCTAATCTAATTAAAATTAGCCTTCTTAATGTATAGACTTGCTCGTACAATCAATAAAGAATTGTCTGTGTAGTGTTACGCCCCCGTTTTCTCAGACAAAGAATACTCTCAGGATTATTGTGGAATAAGAAAAAGCTTACAATGTTGTATAATGGGTGGAATATAAAATATTTAGCAATAACAATCAAAATTAAAATTAAATTTCGCAAAAATTTGTATTTTTCTTTCTTCAATTTGAATGTGAGAGTAGTCTTCATAATACGAGCAAAACATCTCTCACAAGTCCACGTGAATATCAGTGGAATTTAGCCGGTTTTAGCTGCTTGACGAGTTACATGTATCAAACTGATTATCATATGAAATTTAGAGAGAGAAAATTTTAAAAATCTCTTTCAGATGTTTTTGTGCAAGTACAGACAGTATGTACATGTAACATGGGGTTGTATTGACCAGACAAACTGACTATGTATATGTAACATGAAGGTTGTAGCGACCAGACAGACTGTATGTATTCGTAACATTAGGGATGTATTGACCAGGCAGACTGTATGTATACATATGTATGTAACATTAGGGATGTATTGACCAGGCAGACTGTATGTATACATATGTATGTAACATTAGGATGTATGGACCAGGCAGACTATGTATATGTAACATTAGGGATGTATTGACCAGACAGACTGTATGTATACATATGTATGTAACATTAGGGATGTATTGACCAGGCAGACTGTATGTATACATATGTATGTAACATTAGGGATGTATTGACCAGGCAGACTGTATGTATACATATGTATGTAACATGGGGGATGTATTGACCAGACAGACTGTATGTATACATATATATGTACAGGGATGGTACAGGGATTTCAACAGTCTCGATTGAAGTCAGCATTTCGCAAATTCTATGGTCGTTATAACGATCTAGTTCGTCAATACAACCTCGCATTGGGTCAAGGCTGTCTGGCGTGTTTCATACCGATTGTTAAGCCGTTCTTAGCACACTGATTGATCACTGTTCGTTATCTTCACCTTGCATGTAGTGACCAGGCAAACTGTATGTATACATATGTATGTAACATGGGGGATGTATTGACCAGACAGACTGTATGTAGATGTAACATGTTGCCTTAACAAGATTACTACGCGTAGCCATATGTCCCCTACCGCTGCAAACAAGTTGTAAGCACAAAAGTGCCATAACTCCTGTAAAATTTGTAGAATCAAAATTGCGATGATCAATTACATATTGTGACTAACACTCCTGCAAAATCCGTACATCAGTCTCTGTACAGCAGTCTCGGAGTTGTTGCGTCCACAAAGTGTTCCTATACTATAGTATAGTATACGTATGTACAAATTCAACAAAGTCCCATAACTCCTGTAAAATTTGTCGAAATAAAATGATGGCGCAATATGATCAACTACATATGGTGACTAACAATGTTACAATGTGAATAAAATCCATTGAGCAGTTTCGGAGGAGTTGCGTCCACGAAGTCAAGTGGGGCGGACTCCGGTATTTCTATGTCCACTTCCGTATTGCGGCGGGGGACAAAACCAGAGATCTATACAGTAGCAAATATTGACACGATGCTTCATATTGGTTGTCACCACTATGCAGGATTTTATTAATCTCTCATACTATGAAATTAAGGTTATACATAATTATGGAAGTGTAAACTGTGTAATAAATAATCAGAATATTTTATTTTCAAACCTGTAAATAGGATATATACTTAAAAATTTCAGGTTTAACACTCATGTTTTAATTCAAACATCGAACTTGTAACTAAACCATGTTAACATTCACTGTATCTCCTGGACCGATGTTGTGACTTTGTTCTGTTGAACTATGCCACTTCCCATTCCGGGTCTGTGGTCGTGTAGCCGCCTCCTAGCTCTGTCACCTATTTCAACGTCACACTCAACGACTCGACCTTCAGGTGGGTTTTTTTCAGAGCACAATACTGCACACAGATTGTTGATCATTGCATTGTCCACTGGTGAGGGTGGTAAATCCTTGACTACTAACTAAACTTGTGGGTTTTTTGTCTGAGTGGCACGGGTAGTGCTGGTTAAATTCTTACAGCCACTTTGTGCACGTCAACCAATCACACAACAATAAACATGTATTTGGGCGAAAAAATGACCTCATGTCTCTGGGAATATGCCAGTTTGGGGTAGAGACGTCTTGACAGTATTTGTGGAAATTGCTTGCATGGTTCGAATTTTCATATGAGCCAAAAATATAGCAGGCCAGTGAATTGTCCACAAACCCGGTGTTAATGGCACACAAAAACTTGTATGATGGCACTTTCTTTGAAAGTACCTCTAATTCTTTTAGTTATTGTCATTACTGGTAATGTCGATATCGTTGAAAATGAGGACCTGAAATTGTCCTAATTTCAGAGAACCCCAGTCTTTATATTGGGGTTAGAACTTTCATCTGTCTTGTGAATTCCGTCGAAGAGTATGCCAGACGATGGGCTAAATATGAAAAAGGACAAAATAAACTTGATACTTTGTCCAAATGGATAAAAAGTATCAGGGGAATATTAAAATCACTTATCAAAATGATAAAAGAATTATATAGGTTACATGAATTTCATATAACAAAGCTTGTAACAACATTGTCTTTGTTTGTAAAGCTCATTATTACAACTGCATTTCAAGTGAAATCTATTAATTCCACATTTGGTAACCCTACTTATATTCCAGCTTTCTTTTCAAAAGGTGAAATTATTCAAAATCTTGTTTCAGTTTTCAACACATTTAATATCCCAGTCAATAGGACGAATGCAGGTGTATCAGTTACCGTACTTAAACTGGATTCCTAAACTTAACAAAAACTCTTACCAACTTACATACATTGCTGGATCCAGCAAATGTTCTACCAATTGCTTCTCACGAAAATATCAACAGCTGAAAAAAGAGAGACCTCAAACGTAGTGTGGCATAACAGAAGTGGTGTAAATGAAATTTGAAATCACAAAACTGTCCTCAAATTAACACCTAAACATATAACTTTTCAACATTTACACGACCATTTCTCGCGATAAATGAAAGACCAGACATTTTAACATCATAAACAGTTGCGTCTTTAATAAGAATACAAAAAAGAACTACTCATATCTCTGATCAGTCATTCAAAAATTACTTTGTTAGCCAGCACTCCGATTGCTGGAGTTCCTCATTTGTAGTCTTTGGTGATCAGGTCTGTTGGAATTCCCATGAGTGTTCCTTTATCGGCTGACCTATTTTAATATTCTTGCACGAGGCAGAATTCATTTAAGAGCTTCTACATGAGAAGAAAAATATCTTGTAGTGGCCTTCAAGTCGAAGTCGAAGTTAGAAATAGATATATCGACGACGTTTTATCTATTAACAACACTGATTTTCATTCATATATGTCGATTCGATATATCCTGGGTCGAGGCCTCTGCTGGTGGACTGTTAGTCCCCTAAGGTCTCTACAGCCCAGTAGCTAAGTACTTCGTTACTTGTAGCTTGAAAATACGGATGTATATTTAATTGCTGTGATAAAATTTAGAAATTCATTTCAAAATTAAGGATCATCTCCCTCATGCATAGCTCTTATCCTTAGACGAATTTGACTCCAATTTTTTGGCACTCTATTTTCCTCTAAAATAGCTCTTAGGGCCTACAAGTTTACTGTTTTACTATTATTTCGGATTTCAAACATTTCGGTTGAGCATCATTGAAGAGACATTTTTGTCGAAATGCGCATCTGGTGCATCAAAATTGGTACCGTATAAGTTTTACATCTTAGTGAACGTGAAATAAAAGGCACCAGAGTCTTCCACATCTGCCTCATACTGAGATATGTTATTGAACATAGATATTAAAGGCAACCTAACATGTCAACTTTATGACAAACAGTATGGTTTCATCTTCTCCATCGTCAACTTCCATATTTATATAGCAATGTTCCGGGCGTTAAACAATATTCAAACAACCAACCAACCATTCTCACCTTTTTATGATATTAATGTCTCAACTGGTTCGATGTACAGGAGCTTGTTCTGCGTATGACAAGTTTATAAATCGAGGTAGGCTACTGATAAGTAAGTTGATATTACCGAGGGTTCAACAATCTCGTTTGAGGTCAGCATTTCGCAAATTCTATTGTTACAATATATAACTATGAAAAGGTGAACGTCATATCCGAACGCCTCCTCATTCTCACTTGTCGAGCATTTTTTTAATTGTTTCCCCAGCAGGACACTAAACGAAGAGCGCGTGTTGAAAACGTTGCGAAGGCTTCGCTGTTCGCCATGTTGGTACTACATTTCATTCACTAAATTCATTTAGTACTAATCTCACTGAACGTAGTTTCTGTACCAAAACTTTTGATAATTTGACTTGTATGAGTGTAATCTGCATGGGTTAATTTATGTGGGAGAAACAAAAGGTTCACTTAATAAAAGATCGGGGCACATATTTCAAATAAATAATGGTGGTAACCAACTTCTTTACAAGCATTTCAATGTACCGGATCACTCCATCTTGTCCATGAGGGTAAGGATTTTGGAAAACAAATTACCATCACACAAACAATCCAACATTAAGCACCCCTTTTCGTAGACAACGAGAAGATCACTGGATCAGGACCCTAGGCACTGCATTTCCATATGGATGCAATGATAACGTATATGAGGTGGAGAATGTGACTAGTCCACAGGGGAATAACGTGAATGTGATGGGACTCTTTCCCAATACTCAAAGACGGAAATGCAGTCATGGACATCGTTCATATAAAAGACCAAGTATAAATGATGTCACGTTTGATTCACTTTTGCCTTACGCCAACAGACAATTAGGTCCACATCATATTCGCACAAAACTTTACACTGTTCCATTGAGAGTTCGACATACGTTATTTGAAGAAGCCACAGCTAGTCTATAATTGGATTTTTCAACACCTGAATATAGACTGAACTCAAATTTACAAACAAAGGAATAGATGTCTTCAACATAAGCAACATTCTTCGTCATAAAAGGGTTCAGTCGTGTATACCAACTTATTTCAAGTTCAAGTCTACACCCTGTATTTCCTACAGCTATACTTATACTATTGCATCCAAACTTTTTAATTATAAGCAAACTTTGCAGTGCAAAGCTATAGACCATCTTATCCGTTATCCACCAACGTGTTCTTGATCTTCATCTTCTTTCAACTATAGTCCAGCTGGACATGTCATTACTGGTGATGTTGACATAGTTGAAAATGAGGACCTCAAATCACTTATTCTAAACTGTTCTAAATACAGAGAACCTCAGTCTTTTAATTGGCGACAGAACGTCATCTCTATGATGAATTCTGTCGAAGATTATGCCAGACGTTGGGCTGAATATGAAAAAGAACTTGATACATTGTCAGATTGGGTTAAAAGCATAAGAGGGATATTAAAATCCCGCATTAGACATATTAAAACAAAATTACATACCATCTATCCTTCTGTGTTTAGTAAACCTGAAGTGATAAAAGAATTAAGATAGGTTACATAAGGAATATGTTTTGGTTCCAGTTGACAAAGCTACTAACAATATTGTCTTTGTTAAGGCTCTTTATTACAACTGTATTTTAAACGAACTTCGCATTAATTCCACTTTTGGTAATCGTACTTGTACTCCAACTGCCCTTTCAAAACAGGAAATTCGTCAAAACCATGCTTCAGTTTTAGACACATTTAATATCCCAGTCAATGGGTCGAATGAATACGAGTTACCGTACCTATACTGGATTCCTAAACTACATAAAAACCTTTACAAACAAAGATACATTGCTGGATCCAGTAAGTGCTCTACCAAGCGCCTATCTTTGCTCCTCACGAAAATATTAACAGCTGTGAAGGAGAAACTTTCTGTGCAACTACATATACCAGAATTGGTGTTAATCAAATGTGGATTCTAAAAAATTCTTAAGAACTTTTAGTAAACTTGAAATCACAGAATTTTTCCCAAATCAATAACATTAAAAGCTATGATTTTTCAACACTATACACGACCATTCCTCACGATAAATTAAAAGACTAGACTTTTTGACATCATAGACAGTTGCTTCTTCAACAAAAATGGAAAACGGAAACATTCATATCTTGTGATCAGTCATTCAAAAACTTACTTTGTTAAACACCACTGATTCCAGGCACAAGTACTCTGACATTGAAATGAAAAATATGCTAGAGTTCCTCATTGACGTGATCATTGGTGATCAGGTCTTCCAACAGTCTGTTGGAATTCCCATGGACAGGAATTGTGCTCCTTTGTTAGCTGACCTGTTTCTATATTCATATGAAGCAGAATGTATTAAAAAACTTTTACGTGAGAAGAAAAAATCTCGGTATGGCCTTCAATTCGACATTTCGATGACGTTCTGTCTATTAACAATAATAACATTCAATTCATATATATTCGATATATCCCTGTGAGCTGGAAATAAAGGACACCACGGAGTCGTCCACTTCTGCTTCATACTTAGATACCTTATTGAAAGACATTAACGGCAAACTGACAACTCAACTGTATGATAAACGGGATGATTTCAACTTCCCCATCGTTAACTTCTCATATTTATGTAGTAATAACCCATTACCACCTGCATATGGTGTTTATATCTCTCAACTGATTCGACACGCAAGAGCTTGTTCTGCGTATAGTAAGTTTTTAAATCGAGGCAAGCTACTGAGAAACGAGTTGATAGTACAGGGGTTTCAACAGTCTCGATTGAAGTCAGCATTTCGCAAATTCTATGGTCGTTATAACGATCTAGTTCGTCAATACAACATATCATTGGGTAAAATGCTGTCTGGCATGTTTCATAGCGATAGTTAGGCCGTTCTTGGCACACTATTTTGACTGCGGATAACTCCGTTTACCTGATCAGGATATAGGGCTCGCGGCGGGTGTGATGACCGGTCGACAGGGGATGCTTACACCTCCTAGCCACCTGATCCCACCTCTGGAGTGTCCAGGGGTCCGTGTTTGCCCAACTATCTATTTTGTATTGCTTATAGGAGTTATGAGATTGATCACTGTTCGTTATATTCACCTTTCATGTATATAGAGTCACTACAATACGACCTTAGCCTCATTTTGAATACTTTATGAATACTCATTTAAGTATTTCACAAAGGTTTTGAACATAGCTATGGTATGTACTTATATATTCGCCTTTCATAAGGCAGAGTCAATATCGGATTCGGAGAAAATTGTCAAGGACATCCTTCAAATATATCGAATGTATGGCATTTCCCCGGTATTTTCATGGTGGGCTGGGTTTCACGGTGAATCGGCGATCAGTTAGTTAGAGCATTAGCCATAATAAAATCATGGCTATAAAACAGAACCGCCATCTTAAGTTAATCAATAAAGATAGGCTGTTATTCTAAATTTTAATGCATTACTTTTATTCAATTTATAGATCGAATCAAATGGTGTGTGAAAAATCTTTACAACATTCCTTATTATCCAAGGGAAAGGGAACCTAAATATATTGTGTTGAAAAAAAAATATTTTGCAACATAAAATGTTGTTCAACGTTATTTTTCACTCGGCGAACAACTACGATGTTTTATACCTCCGCAACAAGGACCCCAGGGGAAATAAACACTCGTGCTTTCAAGGGTTATCCTTAGGTGCAAATCAATCCAATGGTACTGTGGTAACCATTATATGTTTATATAGTTCAAATTGCTAGTCTTAACATGTATTTAAATTGCATAATATTTTAAGATCATACTAGAAATGGGTAAGTGTATTTATATTTTCTTGTTTCTGTCATTTAATATGCTATTTATATCACCCTGTTTCATACATTGATTTTTAACCTGATTATCTATCTATAACATAGTGGATGGGACATGCTGGAACCAGGTTGTCCTTCCTAAGACGGATTGGTTTTCGGAGCTCAAGTCATTTCGCTTTTCACCTGCAGTCTTCATGCTTCACACGCACATTCGTCATAGAATGAACATGATCCGTATTGATTTGGGGGTTGAAAGGTCAGACAAACTGGACATTGATGTCTGGCATCAATTGATTTCAGCCGAAGTCAACAAACTTATGATTTCTATCGAATTCGGGGTCCAACAGTCAGGAGAACTGGACTTTGAAATAGGAAAACACTTTCCGGGCCTTGCAAAATTTCCCTGTCCATGAGAAGTTTCCATATTTCATATAAAACTTTCCATGGGAAAAATTCGTAAAGGAGAAAGACTATAAACATTCTTTCAAAATTTAGTAATTTCGACATTCTAAATTATGACAAGTTGGCGCTCCATGCACGTCTATATTACACTCTAGGTTTCAACCATACAAACAAAAAAAGTAAATTAACGATGTATTACGTGAAAGGTGAAGATAACAAGAGGCCCAAGGGCCTAGAATCGCTCTTCTGATAAATTGTACAACCCCACCATTTCTATTCTTAGCCTCTTAGTATTCTAAATCTTTAGTTAAATCCTAAGAATTCAAAAAAAGTAGGTCAATGTGACCTACTTTTTGGTTTACACATTTTGAGAACCCAAGAAATATCAAATTACAAAGTTTGATGATTTTAAGCCAATTAGTATCTGAATATTGAAATATAGCTGTCAAATTCCAATCGTAGGTCATGGTGACCTACTTTTTGGTCAGCGAACTCCGAACATGCAAGACCCATCAACTGACAAAGTTTGATGACTGTAGGTCAAATAGTATCTGAAATATATAAATATAGCGGTCAAATTCCAAAAGTAGGTCAAGGTGACCTACTTTTTGGTCGACACACTCCGTAGACTCAAGATGCATCAACTGTCAAAGTTTGATGATTGTAGGTCAATTAGTGACTGAAATATATAAATATAACTGTCAAATGCCAAAAGTAGGTCACAGTGACCTACTTTTTGGTCGATACACTCCGAAGACTCAAGATGCATCAACTGACAAAGTTTGATGATTGTAGGTCAAATAGTGTCTGAAATATAGTAATTTAGCTGTCAAATACCAAAAGTAGGTCACGGTGACCTACTTTTTGGTCGACACAAACCGAAGACTGAAGACGCATCAACTGACAAAGTTTGATGATCCTAGGTTTTACAGTGCCCAAAATATGCATCTAAAATTGAAAATGTGAAATTTGAATATCTGCAAAATTCAAAAAGTAGGTCACTGTGACCTACTTTTTTTATAAATATGTTTGAAGGCCTCAAGATGCATCAACTTACAAGATTTGATGATTCTAAACCTCTCGGTATTTGAAATAACAACTTAAAATATATCTATAAATGATAAGCCATAAAATTCAGAAAGTAGGTCACGGTGACCTATTTTTCAGTTGACGCATTTCAAGGTCCCATGATCCACCAACTGACAAGTTTTGATGATCATAGGCTTCAAAGTGTCCAAGATATGCATCAAAATTAATTTTAAAATAAATACCTGCAAAATTCAAAAAGTAGGTCACCGTGACCTACTTTTGAAACAACTTGACACAAAGTCCTAAGATGCATCAACTGTCAAAATTTGATGATCCTAGTCTTTATAATGACTAAAATATCAAAGATTTAAGGAAATATAAATTTAGGTCAACTTTGAAGTGACCTTGACACCACGCACTTTGCCCCAGGGTAATGCCTTGAACAATTTTTAATCTACAACATATCCTCATCCTTATGTGTAAGTTTGGTGATAATCTGCCCAGTGGTTCTTGAGAAGAAGATTTTTTAGCAACCACTACTTTTGTTTGTATTTTCCTGATTATCTCCCCTTGTTAAAGGGTCACATCCCTCTATTTAGTATGTATGAAAGCCCTTGGGCCAATGATACCCTGTAACAAATTTGAAAAAAATTGGCCAAGGGGTTCTTGAGTTATAGCCCTTTTTCTAAAAAGTTTACGCACACCGCACAAATGGCCATAGCATTAGCTCATTGAGCCTTTGGCTCAGAAGAGCTAACAAACAGATATCAATCTCAAAACTCCTATAAGAATGAAAATAAAGCACTTCATTTACTTTGAAATAGGTAACAAAAAAGTGTTTATTCCTCTCAACGTTCAAATTTGTATTCCCCATAGTCCTGATTCTCTTTCACGCATTCTTTACGGGGTAGATTTCACCATACAATCCACCCTTATCCCACGACCAGCCGATTTTCTTTGACTTTTAGGACGATGTATATCACATATTATCAAAACTGTGGCAATCTACACAGTAGTCTGGTCCGCGCCCCCGCCACTCATTGATCATTCGTTATTGGGGCCAGGTAAACGCCGGTGCCATTACAAGATGGCGGTTCGCATAGCAATGTAAAGGTACGTTTTTCAGAGGTAAAAAGTGATCGTGAATTTTGACAATTTACATTACAAAACAAGTGAAACAAGAGGTACTGTGAGCAATGCTCAGTAAGAATACCCCCCCCCCCCCGCCGCTTACACCAATCTCCCAAAGGGTGTTCCATGTGATGAAAAAAGCCGTTAAAGAATTTAAATGGAAACCATATTGCTACTTCGATGTCCAGTGCACGTGACCTTTGATCTTTTGACCCCAAAATCCATAGGGAACATCTTCATCCCATGGGTAGTCCATATGTATGATATGGTGACTGTAGGTGGAACGGATAAAGCTTTAGAGCCCGGAAACCATATTGCTACTTCGATGTCCAGTGCGCTTGACCTTTGACCTTTTGACCCCAAAATCGATAGGGAACATCTTCATCCCATGGGTAGTCCATATGTATGATATGGTGACTGTAGGTGGAAAGGATAACGCTTTAGAGCCCGGAAACCATATTGCTACTTCGATGTCCAGTGCGCTTGATCTTTGACCTTTTGACCCCAAAATCGATAGGGAACATCTTCATCTCATGGGTAGTCCATATGTATGATATGGTGACGGTAGGTGGAAAGAACAATGCTTTAGAGCCCGGAAACCATTGCGTCTACAGACGGACGGACGGACAGACGGACGGACAACCCGATTCCAGTATATCCCCCCCCCCCCCCCACAACTTGTTGCGGGGGTATAACTATAGTATGGGTAAGGTTCATAGGATTATTCTTCTTAATTAGATGCACATAAAAAAGGCGTATTCTTCTTTCTATTGATTATTATGAGAATTGTCTATATTGTTTACATATCTCACGACCTATAAATTGGTCTATAGCTTCTAACCAGAGGGTGTCTTAACAAAACTATCACGACCACCAGACTGTTAAGGTCACATGATCTCTGAAAATCAACATTAATAACCGAGGTCAGACAGGAGTAACGAGTCATACCACTTTTCAGTTCGAATTTCCTAGTCATCAATGTTAGCCATTGCTAGGGAAACTTGAGCTTTATACTGCGACTTTGTTGCATAGAATTATTACAGCTAATAGATTTATGATCAGTTTGGTCCATATAACAGATTACAAAGACCTTCCAACTTGAGATTTCCAAGAACTTGCATTTTAGACATTGTGAAGTTAACACCATGATGGGACCGATTTATACCATTCAAATTCAGCCATCTCATGTGATAAAAAAGAGTTATATTGACTGATCTATGTAATGTGAAAGTGGATCAGCTTTATGTCCTTCATGAGATGGTATGATACTTTCATCGTTGGATGTGAAATGTATGACTTCAATGCCTATATTTTGCATTGTTATTCACACAGTTGATGTGCTGTTATTTACACATTTATAAAAATTAATGAAAAAAGTAGACGTGTTTAATCTAACACTTAATGTTTAAAACTACAAATATTTTGTTGTAAAGTTTTCCTTGTTATTGCTAAATGAAATACCTTTACAGAAAATGGACAGATTTCCATCTTTTCACACATATGTGGCTGTACCAACAACAAAGACCTTGAAAAGGACTAGAGATCTACGTTCTCGAACAGGAAAAACTCCTTTACAAGAGAGTAAAAAGCAGCCAAAATGTGTATGACATTGATTTGATTGCTCATTTTTATGAAATGGTAGTTAATTTTTGATATATTGAATAAAAAATTAATGATCAATGAGTGGCAGGGGAATTCAAGGAAAATGGCTGCGATTGTTTGGTTTGAAAGAACACATATCGCAGCTAGATGCGACGTCACAATGCACCGTTTACGTCGACTGGTGTTATATTCCTCGCGTTATTTAAGTAAACCATCTTGAAAACTATTCAAATCATACCCATCCCTATTCATACATAAATCGGAATTAACAATTAATTTAATCTAATGTGGGTGTATTTCATATCGTACATTTTGTTGTTTGTATGAACGGAATAGATAAGATATTATTGCAAAAGTTTAAAATTCGTTATGCGAGAATATACAATTTTACAGTGTGGAATAAACTTCGTGGGAGAGAGATTACAGCAATTTGTTTACGAATTGCCAGGAACCGCCTAAATAGCTAGTCTTGTCCCATGATCCCCTAATCTACATGTAAAGTTGATTTGATGTAGCATGTTTTGCAACTATGTTTATGCATGTAATTAGCAATCAGCATTTGAAAACACATGCACTTATGTATGTGTGTTTACATCATTTCCTTTGTACTGGTACCTGCATTTACTAATAAAATTTATCAAATCTGCTCACATGAGGGAAAAAAATTTCTATTTTGGAAAGATTCTTAAAAACTTCTTTATTCATACAATATACTCAAAGTACATTGGTCATGATAAGTAACATTTTATAGGATTACATAAATTTGTAAAGTGCTTCACAAAGCAGAAATAGCATGCTTAATATTTAGTACTGTTTGGGCTACATGTTCAAGGATATTGAATGTTTTGGATTTGGTTTGAATTGTGTAAATGTTCAAAGACATCAGTTATGATCATAATAAAATGTTCACTTAATGTGTTGGTAGTATCAATGGAAACATAAGCTCGTAAAGAGTCTCTCATGATTTGCCTCTGTGTCAATTTAGGGGATGTAAAATGTTCAATACTGTAAACATTTCCCATGCAGATATCACAGCAGTTTTCTACAGAACTTGTGTAGACGGTGTTGAAATATTGAGTTATAGATACTCTTCTACAAATATTTTGACTCTTGCAGAAATTTTTAAAAGACTTGTCAATAAAGTCATGACAGAGATCAGTTGCATTCCAATATAAAATTGCTTCAGCCTGAGAACCATCACGTCCTGCCCTGCCTATTTCTTGGACATATACTATAATTGAAAGTAAAAGGTTTAAATATTATATGGTACAAACTGTCAAAGAAGAGAACTAGACCGCAAAATATTATATGATGACAAACTTTCCATACAAGAAGGTGGACCCGCATGCACTACCCGCTTCACACATCTGAGGTCACAACCCATACCCAAAGCTACAGTAGCAAAGACCAGCTTTATTGGGGAATCAGGTCTGGTAATTGCATTGACTATTGCTTGATTAATCTGAAATGGAATTTTGGGACACATTTTAGTACGGATATTTCATGAACTTAGTACATGTATATGCATCAAGTGTTAAGAAGATTGACATTAGACTAGTAACAATTAAACTTTTTTAACAAATTAGAACCTCTTTTGGCTGTTGAGCGTGACACTGCACAACAGAGGGAAGATCACTGTTAGGGTTGAGAATGTAAGAGGGAACCAATCGGCTAGCCAACTCCACTCCGTATCCACACCTCTGAAGATTAGTATACACTATAGTAAGAGGGAACCTTTTTTTAAGTTGAATAAGTTGAAGGAAAAGTGGCTTAAATACAAAATTGTATGCACCTTTCACACTGTTATCTCCTGTAGTAGGGATTCTTTTCTGTATTGAAATGCTAATGTTTGGATTTAGGGCTGGTGTAGAATTGATAGAAATAAAAAAAATTCATGCCCAGATGTCTGGCTATGGCATCCTGTGTATCTCTGCTAGAATTTTACTTTTTCAAAATATGTGCGTAGATCCGCAATTAATCTATAATCAGGACGAAAGTCGCCCCCCCCCCCCCCCTCTCCCCCATTCAAGTACACAATGAGCTTCATCCACAATTACAAATGTTCTTCCACATTTCTGGTGGCTTGGAAAATATTTGATGCAGACTTTAAAATATCTTCAGGGTGCCCAATGTAAAAGGTTTTATTGGGTAAAACAGTGATATCCTGCTTGACATGGGAAATATCATCTCTAAGTTTGTCAACTTCTTGGTCAATTATGGAGTTCAATGGCACAGTTACAATCACTTTACAAGATATGTTTTTGACACATTTACAGTAAAATGGCAAAAGCTCATACACAGGGGATTTGCCATATCCAGTGGGCATAATTGCAATCAAATCCTTTTCAACAGCTTCACGAAGGCACTGCACTTGCATTGGACGTAGATAGCTGAATTCTGTTTTCATAGCTATGTTGTATGAAACTAAAGCCTTCTTTTCTCTTAATATTAATTCTAAATCCATTGAGAGTACTATGTATAAGAAATTTGAATTGATACAGATATTAAACATACATTACACAGAGGTTATTGTAGCTAACTCGCTCAAGGGTCCAAAACTTTGAGGACAATCATACCCCTACATTCAACAACAACAAAAATCAGCTAAAAGGTTAACCCATTTGTAAATATATCAACTAGAAATGAGGAATTCAGAATTTAAGTGTCCCTGTGATCTCATCTGATCAGTTTGTTGTCAAGTTAGATCTTTCTTTCGATATAAGAATTAAACAAAACGTGCCATCTTCGAGGAAATTCGCACGAAAATGAGTCCAAAATCAAGTAAATCCGAAAGACCTTACAAACTTGGGCCCTATTTATTGAAAGAAGAACACAGACTTTGTCTTTTTATGTTGAAAGGAAACCTAAGACATGCCTAAAAATACAAGAATCAGCTGAACGTTGGGGCATGACGAAACATGTATACACAATTAAGCAGTCATTTATTTATAATTCAACGCCTGTCATGCCCTAAAAAGCATCAAAAAACGAAGACTGGAATATAAAAATTATGACTGTTTATGTCAGACATATCACATTACCTCTAAACAACAACAATTTACTTTTTATTTTGCTAAACTCTTTAACGCCACCGTGAAGTTACCATGGGCGCCGCCATTAAACATGACGATAGCTGTTACATGACCCCAATCGTAGAGCAGGGGATCATGGGACAAGACTATCTCCACAGTCCCGTGAAGATCCGGGTTATCTAAAGTAGGTTCTCAGTACCCCTTGCTTGTCATAAGAGGCGACTTAACAATTGGGGCGGTCTTTCGGATGAGACCGCAAAAACCGAGGTCCTGTGCCGCAGCTGATGTGGCACGATAAAGATCCCTCCCTGCCCAATGGTCATAAGCGCAGAGCTTAGGCCTAACTTTTGCAGCCCTTCACCGGCAATGGTGACGTCTCCATATCAGTGAAAGATTTTAGAGAGTGATGTTGAACAATATACAAACCAATCATAATATCACATACAGTGTATGCGATATCCAACTACTATTATCCCACTCTTTCACATAGGAAGTACATGTAAGAGGAGCCATGCAAATGAGACAAGATTCAACATTTAATCAAGATAGAAGCAGAATTCCATCACAACACACACACACACACACACACACACACACACACACACACACACACACACACACACACACATACATACATACATACATACATACATATATATATATATATATATATATTCCATAGTGTTGAGTAAATTACGTGTTGCAAATTGAATCTTTTTATTGGTGGATGCAAAAAATATAAAAAGGGGTCAATGACAAGGTCATGGGATTAATTAGTTACATGATTGACAGTTCGATGATGTATACAAATTATAATTTCGTCATTGCACACTCGGAGGCTCCGCCTCCTCGTGTGCAATAACTCAACGATATTTTGTATATATTGCACCTACACGCCACCCTCTAGAAACTGGTAAGAACACGAAAATATGCGTGACAATAATAACTAGGAAGAATTGTTTTAGCACACTAAAACTGATGTCTCCCCTTACATTTTCCCTAGTTTTTTAAAAACATTTTGTAGGGATCATCTTTAAAGTGGAAGATTACGAGTCACGGTACATAACAGTCACCTATATGTATGTATATGTACTTCAACCAAAGAACATTGTTGCGAACAATAAGATATTAAATTATACTTACCAACATAACAAATTCCATGTCAAAAGACAAAAAAGCAATGATCTAGAGAGAAAAAAAGCCCTAAATATTCTATTATTTGACCTTTACATCAAAGGTCATCAAAATGGCACGTGATACATTGTCTTATTATGGTATAACCACATACCAAATATCAAAGGCCTATGCCATAAGACAAAAAAGTTATGTTCTGGACAAAACAAATGCCCTAATATTCTATTTTGTGATCCTCACGTACAAGGACAACCCCGTGGGGATCCGGGTTAGAATACGTCTTCGACACCCCTTGCTTGTTGTAAGAGGCGACTAAATGGGGCGGTCCTTCAGATAAGGCAGGAAAAACCGAGACCCCGTGTCACAGCAGGTGTGGCACAATAAAGATCGCAGTAAACGCCGAGTATAGGCCTTTTTTTTTAGCCCTTCACCGGCTATGGTGACGTCTCCGTGTGGGTGAATGATTCTCGAGAGGGATGTTAAACCATAAACAATCAATCACATTCAAGGACAATTGTCATCAAAAATGGCACGCGAAATAGTCTTATCATGGTATAACCAAAATCCTAACCAAATAAGAGGCCCACAGGCCTTATCGGTCAACTGAGTGCTAGTTAAAAGTATCACAAGGGCTAAAATTCTAGAAAAAAATTCTGTTCTTAATACCTAAGCTAAATTCTAATATTCAGCAATAGCATAAAACAAGATGTGTTCTTTTAACTTCTATGCCCTCAAAAGTGCTGATGAAAGGCTTTACATAATATGATATATGTATAATCATTAAACGATATCGCTAATTGGACCCACCCTAAAGTCAAAACTCTGGGGTTGCAAAATTCACCATTTTTTGTACATCCTTTACTGCCTTTCTTGAATAATCATTTAGTTTTTATACTGTATCAGTAGTAAACTTAATGAAGTCCTCCAAATGATAAAGACAATAATCACTATAACAATTGTAGCGCCACCCCGAAACCAAACCCTTACCCCCTAGGATCATACAATTTTGGTAAAGGACTACCTACTCCTAAATGTCCATTTAGTTTCAATTTAATATCATTTGCATTTAGTTTTTCTTAAACCATGCAATAGGTCACCCGAGTTTACTCGAGTGACATAATGATAAAGGTCACGATTTACTACATGTAAGAAATATTATTATTATGGTAAGTTTAAGACACCGCCAGTGTCAGTTTTGGGTTAAATACTGGGGTAACCATCAGATATATGAACAATGGCATGCGTATTTTTGTTCAAGTTCAATTATTCGCTCAAACCACATTATATATGGTACACTAGATAAACATACATTTCAGTGCGAATAAGATCAGAATATGTACAAATACACAATATACATGTAGTGAAAGAGTATTTGCAAAATATGTGAAGAAGAACAGACTAACTCGTGGAAATTTGAGATAAACATATAGAGTATTTTAAAGTGTTTTAACCTTACTGGTTTACAAATTCCCATGCACTTTAATAACATGACGTGTAGGTCTAGTGTAGTCTTTTCTAAATTAAAAAAATAATACTTGACAAAGCACTGCGTTCTAATATATAATGGAATTCGTCTGCAATTTTTTTTTTATTCGTTACACAAAATCTTTCATTATATGGAATACTAATCTATCTGCCAGTCTCTATTTGAATGCCATGGTTTGTGGTGCGAAATTTAAGACGAATACTTCTTTAAAAAATAGGCAATGTTTTCTAAATATTTTTCAAGTCCAAAGTGTATCTTAAAAGTTGTGAATAATTTACGTTTTCCACTTCAACACTGTCTTTCTTTGTGCCGTGGAAAGAGAACACCCAACGACTTTCAATTAGATTGTCTTTGATTGATTTAAATGTCTACAGATGATCATGTCGAACGAACAATAAAATAAACCTAGAGAAGACAACTCGTACGTTAAACTGGTATAATCACGAGGCAATTCATTTTAAAGAACGATGAAGGAAACTGGAAGCACTACACATTCCGGTTTATTCGACGTGTAAACCTTATTGTGCTTGCTTTCTAGTATATTGGATTTGGTAGATCATTGTCATATTTGCAGAGTGGATTTTCATTTTATCTGCGTAAACGAATTCTATTTATATAGCAATTTATATCGAGTAACAAATTGCTAGGTTGAGGACGTTGAGCGAATTAGTCTGTTTGTAGAAACGCTTTCGTTTATTTTACACTTGATACGAAATTTATTGGTCGTACAGGTTTGCTAAAGTGAATTTCATTTCTATCGTAACAACGATCTGAAACCGACAGGGAGGTAAGTAAAGTCATGCTATCACAATATGTTAAAATGTTTTACATTGTCGAAGTGTAAGTTACTGATAAATATCACTTGCACTGATGGATGAAAATCTCCTTAACACAACTGTATGCGATAGGATAAGTAATTCTCATCACAGGTCACTGGAGTTGTTTGCTAGCTCAATATTGGGATATCTTTGTTTTCATCATTTGCCCTATTCTCTGTATTCTTTATAGGAGCTATGAGATTGATCATTGTTATTTTCACCTCTTCATTAAAGACTGGATGCGGTGGTTCGGTAGTTAGTACTTCGTAATTAGGCCGTGTCAAACATGCATGTACATATAGGTAGTGACTGCTCCTTTGCCATACGCTCGACATTGCGAGAGTCGCTGCCCTTGAAACCTTTAAAACCGAGATCCCGTGTCACAGTGAGGGTTTTTAGCTCCCATGAGCTAAAAGCTCGTGAGCTTTTCTGATCACCGGTTGTCCGTCTGTCTGTAAACTTTTCACATTTTAGACTTCCTCTCCAGAACCATCAGCCAATTTCAACCAAACTTGGCAAAAAGTATCCTTGGTTGGTGAAGGGCTTTCAAGTTTGTTCAAATGAAGGGTCATTCTTCAAAAAAGAGATAATCACAAAAATGAAAAAATAGGGTGGGTAATTTAAAAATCGACTCAAGAACCAATGGGCTAGGAGAGCTGAAATTTGAATGAAAGCTTCATGACATTGTGCAGATTCAAAAATCTTCTCAAGAACCGACGGGCCAGAAAAGTTTACATTTACTAGGAAAGCTTCCCGACATTGTGCAGATTCAAGTTTGTAAAAATAATGGTCCCGGGGGTAGTTTGGGTCCACAATAGGGGTCAAAGTTTATGCGTTCATGATGTACCTCGACAACTGACATTCAAATTTTTGCTGACCATTAGAAATACCTTAGTTAAGCATTCTAAACATTAAAAATGGAAAAATAAAACTTGACTTTTCACCTCAAATTGTGTCCATACTCCTTTAAACATTGAGAACTTTTCTTTTGAAGATTTCAGGCCTAATAAATGTACTTTGTAATCGGTCATTGTATTAATCCAGCTTCATTAATCACGTGACATGCATAGTGACGTGTTAAAAACGAATGCGCGTAATCAATATTTCATGCATGTATATCGCATGTATTTACAATGTATAAGCATAATTATGTAATATAGTTATACACATTTTCATACAATACATGTTTAAAATCCATAGGTCTGATGCACAGACAATCACATCAATCAGTGTTTTTTTCATGGTCCAGAGACGTGCACCACGAAACCTTGATTACTGGTAGATACTGTAATAATGCACATTTGGAAAAAATATCTACTTTAGTGCACGCATGCATTATTAATATGTTAAAAAAAATAATGAGATTCTAATGGATTTATATTAAAATGTCAATAATGTCATAATAGCGGATGTATGTGACGTCAATGATGTATGTCTATATTTGGAATTCCAAATGCTCAAGAGTGACAAGAGAGTAGATTCATGGATATATTGACTAAATTAAAAACCGATGCAAACATGGGGCCGATTTTAGCTCTCAAGGTCTCTAGCTCTTTGTGGCCCTTTACCGTCAGTTGTTGACGTCTCAATATGAGTGAAAAATTCTCGTGGGGACATAAAAAGAAACAAACAAAATCAGTGCAGTGTATTAAGGGACACCGATTAAACGATAAGATTGCAGTTTTATAGCATACAGAGTTTCTTTTCTTCCGTGTGATATAAATCGTGGAAGTATTTCATGAGTTTTTGAACAGGAAGTTGTGTCTCTCCTTCAGTGAAAACGACTACAATTTACTAACACGACAAAAAGTTATAATGCAATATAAAATTGACAAATTTGGGTGTATTTATATGTCTAATCAATTCAATTTATGCTAGGCTTTTGATGTCCGTAAACGATTATTGTTACATCTGTAACACAACACATGGCCATTGACTGGTGAGTACATGCGACAAACAAACGTCGAATTTGTTCACTGAAACGTATGGCTGCATTCATGAGCTGGCGGAATAAGGTGTTGATATTAGACGCATTGATTTACAGATCAGAATCTACAACAGCTGCGACAGTGTCCTGGGAGGAAAAGCCCGCTGAAGATCACCTACAGGTAACGCTTTTCTTATCGATATTGTAATCAAGATAAGACAGGGCCAATAATGAATATTTCTAGGAATTTTATAAATCCGAGACAGAGGCTGCTACATTTTATAATTCCGTCTTCCGAATTATATGAACTGTACATTTTGTCAACATATGCATTTGAAGGTATCATTGAGAATGCAGTGACATTAAGTAAATATCTAATATGTGCATTCAGATATATTAAAATTTTCAGAAACGTTTGGTTCATTTAAACTGCTCGTACGAGATGCGTTCAGCTTTGTCAATATTAACAAGTTTAGTCGATGATATGTTTGTCCGTTCATTGATTTTCATGATCTATTCTTTGAACATTTTTCACTGACGTTTTCCATTATTTGAGAGAGGTTCGCGATCAAAAACGTTATATATTTTGCAAGCTACATGTAGGACAATTTGCGAATGACACTAGAATTCTTGGCGCAAGGAAAGGTCGGTATATACATGTACTTTTGTTTTTACAAAGTGCATGGCAAACTTTAATATTATTGTTGTGGGCTCACTAGTTTATTTCAAATAATGAACAGCTGTTATATGCTTAATGTATATATGAAAAGTTGTTTCATTTTTAAAAAAAAATGCATTTCATCTGAAGACACAACGGTGCCTTATATAGCCAAAATGTTAAATTAAATTATCTCCTATCTCTCGTCTCTTTCGAAAATGTGGCACAGTTTCACAATTTTTACTTAAGGTAAGATAAAAACGAGACTGAAAGGTCAAAACTTTGTCAAATAAAGGTCAAGGTAATAGTCATGATAATCTCATCGAACCGCCGCTGGTACGTTTCTTTTGATTGGGTAATTAACATCTGGTTTTGGAAACAAAGTGAAATCCGCTCATAAATTCCCTTCTTATTTTCGGTGTAGACAACGAATTCACTTGTGTTACTTATTCTTTAGGATCAAGGTATAATATATGCTAAAGTACGTCAACTTTAAAGACGTAAGTGAAGCACAGCAAATTGTGCTATGCGAAAAACCCTTATAGAATGAACTGCCTTTATAATTACTAAAGTACCTTACATGGAAATATTAATTGTGTGTGTGTGTGTAAAGTTAATTACAGAATGTTTTAAGATAAGGAATAAATGTCTAGTTGTATATACATGTACAGTACATTAGGGGGGTGGGGTATAAAACAATGGCAGTAGAAGATAATTAGTCTGAAACCAATGGAAAACATAAGACAATTTCTGCGTAATCGGCTTTACAGTTTGCAAAGTACCCCGTTCTTTCATTGTCATTTACCCCATAATAAAATTGCAAACAAAGTAGACATTCCTGAATTGTATAATGTATCAATTTCATAAAGGCGACATGTGCGTTCGATAGATCGATCTAGTTTTAACATTGATTTCTTAATGAAAAGTCATTTAGTTGGAAGAGTAGGATTTTTTAAAATTTACAGAAATTCTGCGTTGAATAGCTTTCATCTGATGGAATGCCATATGAGTGGCTGTAAATATATTTGAAAATCATCCATTGTGTTACAATTCCATGAATTCAAAAGGAAACTTGAAAGGGTAATAGAGACAACTGTGCATTCGAAAACCTAAGGTTTCAGTTACTTCATGAATCTAAAAGCATACATGAATGAAAGCCACGCTGCCCATGTGTAGGTGTTTAGGGTTCTTTTTGTCTTGTTGATCAAAACCTGCACGATGTGGTGTACTGTGTATATACATCGGATTGTAGATCCATTTTTATGTTTATTGTTTCGTTTGATGGCCGCTAGAGGATAAAATCTGTAGTGCTTTAACAGTGTTTGCTTGTGTATATTGAATATAAGCTTTTAATGCTTACTTTTAAATGCGAAGACTTCGAAAACTAAACGATATCATATCTCTAACTGATCGTGTTTACATTTGAGAGAAAACGTGGGTTTACATATTTGTTTACCCAGAGTGGTTTGCAAATCTGATTCTCCCAAACATATCACTAGTAATCCATACAAAAGCCACAGGGAAATTCTCATCATCTGGTCTCACTGTTGTATTCCTCTGCCCCAAAAGAATGAAACGTCGTGATTGTTGTTGGAAATCAATAAATAACTCTTTCTAAAACAATTACGGAGAGCACAATGTGATCAGTCACTCTCTAGCAGATTAAACTGGGCACGACTTCCCTCCCCCCGTCAAATTTGTCGCATTGCATACAAAAGAGTGAATTTCATTTATCCGCTGTTGGTGATCTTCGTTCAGGATTCGATAAAAAATATTTTTAAAAAACAAGATGTGTTTGTGAAACAAATGCCCCCGATAATGGCCAATTCCGAAGATGGCCAAGGTCACAAGGATAAATATCTTGGTACCAGTAAAAAGATATTGTCACAAGAACTGCTCATGTACAATATGAAAGCTCTAATATTTACCATTTAGAAGTTAGCCTATGACCAATGTAAAAAAAAAATTAAGTAGGTCAAATGTCAAGGTCAAAAGGTTTAGTACCCACGGAAAGGTCTTGTCACAAGGAATACTCAAGACATGTGAAATATCTAAGCTCTATCACTTACTTTTCAAAGGTTATTAGCAAGGTTAAAGTTTCAGACAGAATGACAGACAGGACAAAAACAATATACCCCCCGATCTTCGATCTCGGGGGCATAAAAATTCACTGATATAACTACACGGGTGTCTTGATACAATGTGTGGCAGTTCCATCTGCAGGATTCAAAAGCAGTGATGGAACATATCTATTAATTAGATATAAATCACCCGTCCTCTCGAATAAATCCGTGTTCTCTCTGTTTAGTAACTTGGTCCCTCTTGGATTGGTAATATGTTCCCTTGGGTCGTTAATTTATGCCCACAAAGTGCGAGCCCTTGGTCGGTCCAACGGACTATTTTCATACTCTATTCCCTTTTATTGGAAATTCACTTCATAAACTACATGTGTAAGTTATTTATGAGATCCTAGACTAATGCTTTATTGGCTTCATTATAACATTTTTTTTATACAATTATCTAACTACCGTACAGCTGTACCTACATGTAGAGGCATCATACGATACTGCAGACATACTTACACTCCTCCTAACATGTGTTGTATGAAGTATCTTAGGACTATCGTAAGATATTCTTTGGCATGTAAAACAAAGGTTTCTTAGGAAAATCTTAAAATAGAATATCCAAATGGGGATATGATTTCGGTGGTTTTAATTTTGCTATGTTCGCGGTAGGAATTTTTTAGCGAAATTAAAACAACCGCAATCATTTTGTAAGTGTGACACAATACGTTTTGAACAGTATATATGATTGTCATAAAATTTGAATTCCGCGAAAATAAAACCATCGCAATTAGACCAATATGAAAAACCGCAAACTTTTACCACCGCGAAATTAAAACCGCTTATAGTATTTTAAATGCAATTTCCATTTGCTCGACATTATTTTCAAACGCGTTTCATTTTATAATTATACAGACATCATTAGAGCAGCTACTGCCGACTGCACTCCGTGCATACACTTCAAGCGTAATTAATCTAAGTAGACATATTTTGAGTTAAACGTTTCCCTTTATGAAAACCAAAAAGGAGAGTGTATATATGTACCTCAATTGTCGGTGCATCAAGCTATAATAATCCAACTTCAGAATGTTATAATCTGATAGATGTAAAATACTGGAATATAAAGCAAACAAGATATTTTAGCTCGGCAGGACGACTGTCCGGAGAGTTATGGCCCCACTGTCACACTTGAAGGAAAATTTATATCCTTTAAACCAAAAGGGATATGCTTTTGATATTTCACATATAGATGTCTCATGAGGAAACCTTCCGTGTAGTACCAAGACGTTTGATCTTGTGATCCTTACTGTGGACTTTGACCTACTTTTCAAAAACTTTAAACTAGGCTCTATCATTTCAACTAAAGGAGATTGACCAAGCCTTTCATGTGATATCAAAGTTTTTGACCTAGTGACTTTGGACTTCGACCGTCTTTTCAGAAACTTTAACGTTGGTTATATCTTTTGATCCTACGGGGACAGGAATTTGATATTTAGATGCCTCACGATCAAGCCTTTCATATGGTATCAAAATGTTTGACCTACATGTAGTTACCGTGGACTTACTTTTTGACCTTGGACGTACTTTTTGAAAACCTTTTCAACTAAAGGGGGCAGGTTAAGTAGAGCCATGCCTGCCGGCGATGAGATGTGTGGGAATAATCATAATCAACAAGAAAAAGTAGAGCCATGCCTGCCGGCGATGAGATATGTGGGAATAACCATAATCAACAAGAAAAATGTACTCAATCTTCAAAATATATGGTTATAATATTAAATCATGATAGCATAGAATTCCAAACATGTGTCCATCAGTGTTTGTAGAGTATAGAGAATCTCCCAAGAAACTACAAATATTGATTGATACGCCCGGAGAGAAACTACAAATATTGATTGATACGCCCGGAGAGAAACTAAAAACATTGATTGATACGCCCGGAGAGAAACTACAAATATTGATTGATACGTCCGGAGAGAAACTACAAATATTGATTGATCCGCCCAGAGAGAAACTACAAATATTGATTGATACGTCCGGAGAGAAACTACAAATATTGATTGATCCACCCGGAGAGAAACTACAAATATTGATTGATACGCCCGGAGAGAAACTACAAATATTGATTGATCCACCCGGAGAGAAACTACAAATATTGATTGATACGCCCGGAGAGAAACTACAAATATTGATTGATCCGCCCGGAGAGAAACTACAAATATTGATTGATACGTCCGGAGAGAAACTACAAATATTGATCCACCCGGAGAGAAACTACAAATATTGATTGATCCGCCCAGAGAGAAACTACAAACATTGATTGATCCGCCCGGAGAGAGGACCTTTACGTCGAATATGGAATTTAAGTACTCTACTCAATAATGACCCCTACCGAGACATTCTTCGTAAATATATCTCATTTATTAAATGATATGCAAGAAATGATAAACAGTGCTACAAGCAAATTTCACACCATCAACTCATTCATAGAACGGATCCATTGATCTGAACTGTCAGGTTTCCAATTTCAGGGAACATTTTATTCAATTGAGGTAATGGATTATTCGATTCCTTAGAACGTATTACTTTTCAGATTTTCTAACATGGATTTAAGTGTGCATCATGGCTTTCGTAACACATAAAATTTATTATTTAAATTGACCAGTATTTATTATTTAATTAGTGTTTATCTTAGGATTCCGACAGATTATGAAAAACGTGAAGACAAAGCGAACACAAAACTAATAGCAGGGCAAATACAAACCCCTGGACGCACCAGAAGTGGAATCAATTGCCAAGGAGGAGTAAACATCCCTTGTTGACCGGTCACACCTTCCGCGAGCCTTATATCTTGATCAGGTACATGGAGCGATCCGTAGTCAAAATCATTAAATAAAAACTGTCTAAAATTAGTATAAAACATGCCAGACAGCATTCAAGTTAATGACGGGTTGTGTTTGCAAATTATATCATTAAATAGCGTTTTGGAACTGGCGACTTTAAGTGAGACTGTTGAAACTCATGTAAAATCAACTTATTTTTAGTAGCCTGTCTCGCTTCATTTTCAGAAAACAATTTTTATAAGTCCGTCAAATTATGGTACAACTTCGTCCGTCCGGACCATATATGCAAAATAAATCGTAAGCTTCGGGATCTCAATACAACTTGGTACATTTTATCACCTTGGTGAGAGGAATATGCCTATTGTTTTCATGGTCAAGGTTGTAGTATCAATTAATAGAAAAACCCTGTAGGCAGAATACAGATCGAACTATTGGGGCTGGGATCTTATAACTTGGTGCATTTAATCATCGTGAGGAGAGGAAGATGCCTAATGTTTATCTTGGTCGTAGTATCAGTTAATAGGAAAACCTTGTAGGCAGAATACAAACCGAACTATTGGGGCTAGGACCGTCAAACTTGGTACAGAGAACGTTGGGGCTAGGTACACATACACATTATGCTAAGCCTATTGTATCTCAAGGTCAAAGGTCA
Source organism: Ostrea edulis (assembly GCF_947568905.1). Taxonomy (NCBI): domain Eukaryota; kingdom Metazoa; phylum Mollusca; class Bivalvia; order Ostreida; family Ostreidae; genus Ostrea; species Ostrea edulis. The sequence continues at coordinate 90,424,347 of NC_079168.1, read as the reverse complement.
AAGCCGTAGTATCGCTTAGTAGAAAAACCTTGTTTTCGTTTTCCAGATTTTTTCCCCATTATTAGGGGCGGATCCAGGAATTGCAGTTACGGGGGTGCCATTTTATGAGGCAAGGGGCTGGGACCGCCTTGAGGCGAAGCTCTAGAGCTCTTGGATTTTACAGATTTTATAGGGCTTGAAATATGTCTCCTAATTAGTCATTCGTACTATTTTCTATCATTTTTTATAAGGTGAAATTAATAAAAATGAAGCAAATTTTAAGGGTTTATCGAAAAATTAAGTTCTCCCATTAAAGTAATTCAAGAAATCAAAAGATTTTGTCTTTTATTTCTCCGGGAGTGGAAGAAATTATTGCTTCTTTTATCGTTTAGTACATTTTTCAAAACAAGATACCACGATTTACCTTAAATTTGAAAATTTTAGGGTGGGGGGGGGGGGGGGGCGCCGCCGGCTGCGCCCTCCCCCCTTAAATCCGCCACTGGTTATGAAATACAGATATTGTCCTAAAATTTTATCAGAACCTCCATCTCAGAGAAATACTTAATCAGTTCACATTTTAACGTGAATGGTGCACTGTGACCTACTTTGGGGCTAAAAGTACGTCAAATAGTTTTCTAGATTTTTTTCTCTTAATGGATACAAATATTGCACTGAAGTTCTAACGGGCGTATGCCGTGCTGTTTGTGGTACTCTTGTTCAGATAGCCAAACAGTAAACATATTGCTACAAAGTAAAATTATTACAAATGTATAATCAAGCCTAGGTATTTATTTTTTTATCAAACATGAGGACGAATTAAATGTTTTGTGAAATTACATGCAGCGGTGATTTTGTTTGTATATCTACGTAGCACAGTAAGGTATTGGATTACTGAACCGCAGATCCCGAGCTCAAATCCACCAGTGTCTTTCCTGTTATTTATTGATATAATTTTTTGAAAATCAGGATTTCTCTCTCCAAAATCATATGTACATGTACTTATTACAGATCATATGTTTCATGATTAAATTATTTCATGCCGATTTAACACTCTCTTTCATGGTGTAGTGAGCCACCTTAAAGTAAAACCACCTTTTGTACAAAGGTAAGATAAAATTATGTTTTCATGGAAGAAATAGCAACTGCGAGATATGTTATCCTGCTGTGATTGATAGTCACTCGTGTATGACGTCACAATTCAGAATGATTTCCTGCATGTTGCGAAAATCAAATAAAACTTGAAGAATTTTACTCAAAATTAGTTTTAAGGAAAGGGTAAGATAACGCTTGGAGCAATATCAAATTGATATTGGTGATGTATTACACCGATGTTATAATATTCAATAAATTTTGTTTTGCCCGATAAAAGCGCACTCTATTCACTTCACTGTTTCAAAGTTAACAGCTATAAAATGATCTGACTTTATCTATCAATAGTTAGATTTTTTCAAGTTGTATTCAGTTACTGATACAGTCATTACGTCATTGTTTGTGTGTATGCTGTTTTAACGTCTCGTCAGATAATTTTTCACTTGTACAGGAACTTCCAGTTTTAGCTCACCTAAAGCCGAAGGTTCAAGTGAGCCTTGCTGATCAAAACTTTCCGTTGTCCGTCGTTTACGTCGTTGTCGTAAACTTTTCAAATTTTCATCTTCTTCTCCAGAAAGACTGGGCCAATTTCAACCAAACTTGGCACTAATCATCCTTGAATGAAGGGAATTCAAGTTTGTTGAAATGTAGGACCATGCCCCCTTTTAAGGGGAGATAATCACAAAAATGTAAAATTAGGTCTGTGTCATTTAGAAATCTTCTCAAGAACCACTTGGCCAGAAAAGCTGAAATTTACATGAAAGCTTCCTGCCAAAGTGGATTTAAAATCACCACCCCTGGGGTTAGGATGGAACTAATTTTACATTCCTTGTGATAAATTAAAGACTAGACTTTTTGACATCATAGACAGTTGCTTCTTCAACAAAAATGGAAAACGGAAATATTCATATCTAGTAGTATCAGTCATCCAAAAAATTACTTTGTTAAACACCATTTTGATTCCACGCACAAATACTCTGAAGTTGAAATAAAAAGTATGCTGGGATTCCTCATTGACAATATCTTCGTAGTATTTTGATGATCATGTCTTCCAACAGTCTGTTGGAAATCCAAAGGGCACGAATTGTGCTCCTTTGTTACCTGACCTATTTTCATAGGCCTAATTGTTTTTTGTTTTTTTTTATTTATTTTTAGCTCTTCTGAGCCAAAGGCTCAAAGAGCTAATGCTATGGCCATTTGTGCGGTGTGCGGTGTGCGTAAACTTTTTAGAAAAAGGGCTATAACTCAAGAACCCCTTGGCCAATTCTTTTCAAATTTGTTACAGGGTATCATTGGCCCAAGGGCTTTCATACATACTAAATAGAGGGATGTGACCCTTTAACAAGGGGAGATAATCAGGAAAATACAAACAAAAGTAGTGGTTGCTAAAAAATCTTCTTCTCAAGAACCACTGGGCAGATTATCACCAAACTTACACATAAGGATGAGGATATGTTGTAGATTAAAAATTGTTCAAGGCATTACCCTGGGGCAAAGGGCGTGGTCTCAAGGTCACTTCAAAGTTGACCTAAATTTAAAAAATTTTTAAATTCCTTAAATCTTAGATATTTTAGTCATTATAAGGACTAGGATCATCAAATTTTGACAGTTGATGCATCTTAGGACCTTGTGTCAAGTTGTCTCAAAAGTAGGTCACGGTGACCTACTTTTTGAATTTTGCAGGTATTTATTTTAAAATTAATTTTGATGCATATCTTGGACACTTTGAAGCCTATGATCATCAAAACTTGTCAGTTGGTGGATCATGGGACCTTGAAATGCGTCAACTGAAAAATAGGTCACCGTGACCTACTTTCTGAATTTTATGGCTTATCATTTATAGATATATTTTAAGTTGTTATTTCAAATACCGAGAGGTTTAGAATAATCAAATCTTGTAAGTTGATGCATCTTGAGGCCTTGAAACATATTTATAAAAAAGTAGGTCACAGTGACCTACTTTTTGAATTTTGCAGATATTCAAATTTCACATTTTCAATTTTAGATGCATATTTTGGGCACTGTAAAACCTAGGATCATCAAACTTTGTCAGTTGATGCGTCTTCAGTCTTCGGTTTATGTCGACCAAAAAGTAGGTCACCGTGACCTACTTTTGGTATTTGACAGCTAAATTACTATATTTCAGACACTATTTGACCTACAATCATCAAACTTTGTCAGTTGATGCATCTTGAGTCTTCGGAGTGTATCGACCAAAAAGTAGGTCACTATGACCTACTTTTGGCATTTGACAGTTATATTTATATATTTCAGTCACTAATTGCCCTACAATCATCAAACTTTGACAGTTGATGCATCTTGAGTCAACGGAGTGTGTCGACCAAAAGTAGGTCACCTTGACCTACTTTTGGAATTTGACGGCTATATTTATATATTTCAGATACTATTTGACCTACAGTCATCAAACTTTGTCAGTTGATGGGTCTTGCATGTTCGAAGGGTTTCGACCAAAAAGTAGGTCACCTTGACCTACTTTTGGAATTGGACGGCTATATTTATATAATTTAGATACTATTTGACCTAGTCATCAAACTTTGTCAGTTGTTGGGTCTTGCATGTTTGAAGGGTGTTGACGAAAAAGTAGGTCACCTTGACCTACTTTTGGAATTTGACGGCTATATTTATATATTTCAGATACTATTTGACCTACAGTCATCAAACTTTGTCAGTTGATGGGTCTTGCATGTTCGGAGTTCGCTGACCAAAAAGTAGGTCACCATGACCTACAATTGGAATTTGACAGCTATATTTCAATATTTAGATACTAATTGGCTTAAAATCATCAAACTTTGTCAGTTGATATTTCTTGGGTTCTCAAAATGTGTAAACCAAAAAGTAGGTCACATTGACCTACTTTTTTTTGAATTCTTAGGATTTAACTAAAGATTTAGAATACTAAGAGGCTAAGAATAGAAATGGTGGGGTTGTACAATTTATCAGAAGAGCGATTCTAGGCCCTTGGGCCTCTTGGTTTTTTTTAAACATACACACAGTATATATATACATACATTCTGCAAAGAAACTTGTACAAAATGTTTATAAGAACTATCAGAGGTATATGTATATATTATTTTCTGAGAGAGAGAGAGAGAGAGAGAGAGAGAGAGAGAGAGAGAGAGAGATGAGTTCAATCATTATTTAATATATTTTAAAAGGGTACATATATATTGAAATTTATAAAAAAGATAATTTTCAAACAAAAAACAAAAAAATAAACAACAACAGCAAACAAACACTCAATGAAATAATTGATTCCAGCGGTTCCAGCAGGTGTCAAACAAATCTTTTTCACCATTTTTATATGCAATATGTCTTTGAGTTTCATAAAATGTGTTCATTAGCGATATCACAACATTTACATTCAGTGTCTTCCCTTTACACCTCATAGTATAGATATAATATTTCAGCCAAAGAATAAGATTATTTTGTATAGTTTTCTTTTCATCCAAAAATCCAAAAATAAAATTATTTTTTGTTATTGATATTTGAAGATTGGTCTTATGTTCAAAACAAACTTCAAATTCTCTTAAGAAATGCTGAACACTATCACATTCCCAAAATAAATGTTCAATTGTTTCTTCTTCTATCTGACAGAATGTACAATTCTTATCATCTCTAATTTTGATTTTGAATAAGTATGAGTTTGAAGCTAAAATTTTGTTCAGAATTCTGTATTGAAACCACTGCAGTTTACAATTACTTGTAACTTTAAAGGGCAATCTGAAGATCATTTTCCATTCTGTGTCATTTAATTCAAATATTTCATTCCACTTTCTTTTACCAGTAGGTTCTGTGCAGTTTTGATTGAGAAGAGTATAAAATTGTCTTGATTTTTTGCATCGTAGAAGAGTGTATATACTCGACATAATCAGAGGGTTTGTTAATTTAATTAATTTTTTATCAAACTTGACTTTTTTCATCCATGCTTTAATAGCATTTATGACACTCTTATCAAAGACGTATCAGTCTCACCACCATTGTCTTTTTCAGAATAAAAACACGATGTAAATGTATGGGTTTATTGTATGGAATATATTGGCCACAGTGGTCAGAAACAACATCTGTGGGGTCGCCGAACAACAGGGCTCACCCCCAACAACAACATATTATGCGTCGTCCGAAAGGGCAAGTAACATGCTGGGTTGATCTCAATCATGCTACCGACACATACAACACACAAGTATTCAACTCATAATTATTTACATAAAATGAAATTAAACTGTCAAATCAACATTCAACCATCATCAACAGTCAATGTATATTTTCACAACCAACTTGAAGGTGACGATTTGGCCTCGCACCGCTCATTGACGACCACTAAGATACCACTGTGACTATGTGAAATGCATGGATGCTATCAATGATGCTGTACCTGAAAAGATAAAAGGCTAACAGCAGAAAAACTGAACTCAAAACTTTTTGGGAAAAAAGGGGGGTGGCTTGGGTGGGTATTTAAAATGTTTTTCTTCCCCAAAATTTGACCGACCTTCTTGGTTGGCTGCTGAATGGAAAAGAAGGAAGCTGGGATGCGTAATTGCCGAGTGCACCCGTGATGAGTTATAATTCCGGAACAAAGTTTCCGGATTGCAACATAACAGAAATGGGCTTACTATTATTATATATATATATATATATATAGTAAATCATACGTTGATGCGAATACTATCGTAAATAATGCTTAGATAAAGACACATATTTACAGACAAGCTGAAATATGTGTTAATATATTCTAAAAAATTGATTTTTACTTTTGGATAAATGTTAAGGAAAGATTCATAAGTCAGGAACAAACCCTCTTCATCAATAAGGTCATTAAGGTATTTAATATTATTGAGAAACATGGATTTATTAAGAAATGCTTTCCCACCCACAAGAAAGTTAGAATTGTAAAATATTGGAGTATCTACTGTTACTGTAAATGGATTTTGTTTAAGCTGTAGCTCAATCCAAGAATCAAATACATCAACCCAAAATTTGTTTTTCAGCGATGTCTTAATGTTTTTTATGTATTCTATTCCACATGTAGTAACTTTTATTAAGATCTAAATTTGGTATAAAATTATGTAAACCCCTATCTGAAAAAAGGAGTTGTCTCATCCAAAACAATTTTAAAGATCTTCGTAGTATTTTGATGATCATGTCTTCCAACAGTCTGTTGGAAATCCAAAGGGCACGAATTGTGCTCCTTTGTTACCTGACCTATTTTCATAGGCCTACATTTTGCAGCCGGCAAAAATCTCTTACTGTGGCCTTCAATTCGACATTTAGATACAATGTATATCGACGCCGTATTATCTATTAACAATGATAATTTCCATTTATGTCGTCCACTTTTACTTCATAATTAGATATTTTATTGAAAGTAGACATCAACGGAAAGCTAACAACTCATCTTTATGACAAACGGGATGATTTCAGCTTCTTCATCGTCAACTTCCATTATTTATGTAGCAATATTCTATTATCACCTGCATATGGTGTTTATATCTCTCAACTGATTCAATACGCAAGAGCTTGTTCTGCGTGTGGTCAGGTTTTAAATTGGGGCAGGCTACTGACAAGCAAGTTGATGGTGCAGGAGTTTCAATAGTCTCGTTTAAAGTCAGCATTTTGCAAATTGTATGGTCGCTATAACGATCTAGTTTGTAAATACAACCTATCATTGGATCAAATACTGTCTGACTTCTTTCATACCGAAAGTTAGGCCGTTCTTGGCACACTGATTTTAACTACAGGGCTCACGGCGGGTGTGGCCGGTCGACAGGGGATGCTTACTCCTCCTAGGTACCCGATCCCACCTCTGGTATATACATGGGCCTCTTGTTTAAAAGTCATATCGATATGATTTGTGATATTCAATTCTAATGCTGGGCGAATGGCGAAGGTACAATCACCACCTATGTTAAACGTCTTAGATTTGTCTTTGCACCCAAAACCATCCAAAGCCGAATCCTGGGACTTCTTAGCTGCGAAGCACCACTAGGCTACCACGACCGGTGAGGTCATATATAAATGATAAATCTGAATCTGATGATAAATGTCATAATCTATAATTGCTTATTTTAGCTGAAATGTCAGAAGCGATAGCTCCGATTTCTTATCTGATCTCTTATTCTTTGACCAAGTACATGTAAATTACCAAATACGAATGCATTGGGTTGTAATTGGATATTTGAACTTTGTTTCAAAACAACAAATTAAGGCTTTGATTAGTGATTGTGAATGTATGAAATTCCCTTAACTTTGATAATTTAAGTTAGAATCCCTGCTCTTCCATATACATCATAATATACCAAACATCAAATAAATGTACGATACCTTCAATAGTTGTCCCTCCGATAGACATAGAGATAGGTGAATTTAATTGAAAAATACACCATTGAGTTCATTAAGATATTCGTACATTATATAATGTCATATTGTAATATGAATTTAGTGGATGCGTATATGAACTGCCCCCCATCCCCTACATTGCCACCAAATGATTTGGTGCTAAGTTAATCTTCCGCACGCGATTTTGTCTGATCTGGAGTAATTTGTAATGCAAGCAAAGAAAGTTTGACGAGAAAAAGCTACAGAAATGCTCATGATTTATTTCTTTTTCTAATTCATTTCTCGGGATTTGCTCCGAAAATTAATTTGGATAGCTAATTTATTGTCATTTGAAGTCCTTGTGTGTAAGACAGAGTAGAATTGTCACTTAAATTTATTGTCAAGAATACGTTCATGCATCATGGCAGATAGTTGATCATTGACGTTTGGGTATAGTATATATCAAACTGATATTAGCATGCTGACTTAGAAGTACTTTGATATGGCTAACGACAGGTTATTTTCCTATTGATTCGTCACGAGTATTAGAACTGTGTTCTGCTGCATAAATTTTGTTTTCGCTTAAAGTGTTTTGCAATGTTTTTAAAAAGAACGTGATATCTTATGCATGTGGGTGTATGATAAAGATTGGTAAAAATGTTGGCTAACTTTAAGACAAATTGCTACAAGATTAAAATAATACAATGCGAGCAACTATTTCATAGAAATTGGGGGTAAGTTTAATTACAAAAATGTACATGTACTGCACATGGTATTCAGAAGATGTGTCAGGATGTACATTCGCCTACAGAGCTCTTGAGATTACACAATGAATATAAACTGGGTATATAAGTATAATTGTATGCTTATATAACTTGATATATACATTTATGATATTTAAGTTACTTGATATTTACACATTACGATATTTACATTACTTGATATTTACACATGATATCAACATTACTTGATATCAACATTACTTGATATTTATATTACTTGATATTTACATTACTTGATATTTACATGTCATGATATTCACATTATTTGATATTTACATTACTTGATATTTACATTACTTGATATTTACACATTATGATATCATCATTAGTTGATATCAATATTATTTGATATTTACATTAGTTGATATTTACATTGCTTGATATTTACATTACTTGATATTTATATTACTTGATATTTACATTACTTGATGTCAACATTACTTGATATTTATATTACTTGATATTTACATTACTTGATATTTACATTACTTGATATCAACATTACTTGATATTTATATTACTTGATATTTATATTACTTGATATCAACATTACGTGATATTTATATTACTTGATATTTATATTACTTGATATTTACATTACTTTATATTTACATTACTTGATATTTACATATCATGATATTTACATTACTTGATATCAAAATTACTTGATATCAATATTATTTCATATTTACATTACTTTATATTTGCATTACTTGATATTTGGACATTATGATATCAACATTACTTGATATTTATATTACTTGATATTTACATTACTTGATATCAACATTAATTGATATTTACACATTACTTGATATTTACATTACTTGATATCTACATTCCTTTAAGGTTCTTTTTTAAAAATGAATAAATAAAACAATCAAACCATTACACGCGTCCTGCTATTGTATCAGCATTCCTTGGTTAACAATTAGTGTCGAAAAGGGATACCTTTATTACTTGTGCATGTTACGATGATGTATGACGAAAATGTACTGATAAAAATCTCCAGGAAGTGACTCCAAATACTATGTCACATGTATGGATATATTACAATCTCCACTGCGATATTCGATGACATGCATTTATTTATTTATTTCCGCGTTGTTGCAAATGAACTCATCCAAGCCTTAGTAGCAGAAACAACTGTTGTAGTTTGTGAAATTAGGCCTAGGTCTACATAATTTATTTCTTAATGAAATATGCATCCACTGATATTCTAACTCCTATGATGTATCTTGGTAATAATACCCTTCAAATTGTTAGAAAATATTTTTTTTAAAACACGCTCTTTAGTCTTCAAAATAATTTTTAAAAAAAATAACCCAGTTTTTTTCTTTTACTTAACTGATATGAATTGTTATTTCTACATTAATTTGTTTTTATATCAGGGGAGATCACTACGCAATTTTAAGTAGTACCAATGTATATCATTCTGGGTGATCTCCCCTTTTTACATTGTCATCACAATAAATGACAATTCACACAAGTAATGTTGTCTGTCTTACTGTTGGGGTCAGAGCAACAAGTTTCTGTGATCATTGAACGGGTATTACATAAATGAATTGTTGTAATTTATAGTGAAGTATGTTTTAAACAGGAATTTGAGTATTAGTGGGTTTGTAATTGCTATTCGTTTACTCATAAATAATATTTTTTTCTCTCACCAACTGCACGAGTTCAAAACCCTCTTCAAGGGAAAAACTTTACGTTTGCCTTACTATTTTTTCTTTTGCATGTTGCTCTTCACTTGTATGTCCAAATTGGTTTCAGTAAATAAATTGTATTGTCTTGAACAAAGCATTTGCGTGAGTTAGATACTAGTGTAAAATTGAAATATAGTGATTAGTGATTTTTTAATTTGAATTCTTCATGGCATCATTATTTCCTCCTTTGAGTGCAAGACAGTCAATAAGACAAACACAATGTAGCACACATACCAGGAAATACGAAGGTGAAGCAATATATAATGGTCACTGCTATGATGTATATCGACGGAAAAAGTAAATAATATATTGGATGTCGATTACTTGCGAATGAAAATAATTGTTCCAACACTCGTGCTCACTAATTGGGTACAATACCATTTTGCCCATGATTTAGTAAAAAAAAAAACCAATGCCTCCTCCCCCGAGTACCATCTCAGAAGTAATGCCGCTAATGACTGCCCGGAAACGAGCCTTAGTTGTCTTATAATTGCTTACTTCTCGGGTTCTAAGGATGGACATCAATTAAGTCGAAATTCGGCTCTATTTCTTAAATTTCAGGATTGCTACCGAGAGAGCGATCAAGATCAAGCAAGAGTTGAGACTAACGTCAATACGATAATGAATCCCATTATCATTTAATAATGGTTATCGTATACTATGCAGTTTATGTATAGATGCGTGCATTATTTAGTATGTAAGAAAACTCGCGGTACAGAACATTGGCTTCCTTGTGCCCATACCTAAGCATTTCATTTATACAAATGCGGTTATCATATACATGTAACAATTGCATATCACATGTAAAGGATGTTTACATGTAGTAACGCCACTGATGCAGAACCGTCAGATTCTACCCCGTTATGGGAGTATTCCATTCTCAAACGAAGTCCAGGGATATATTGCAATCATCCGTAAACATGATTTTGTCCAGACATGCTCTGAGAGATTAATGCTTGGATCTTTAAATCATTTGTACAAAACTGGAACGGTTGTTTTAAATCCTTCTATTTTCAATATTTACATTTGCCAATGCACTTCCTTATATGACAGTACTAATGAAATTGATGTTCAATTTCGTGTGACATGAATTTGGTCATGTGATCAGTTTGTTCTTACGTATGAATACAATCACCGCTTCAAAAGTCAGTTCCTGTATTTTCACCTGGCTTCTTGCTTATGAAATGCAGTGGGGGATTTAGAACCCCCCCCCCCCTCTCGCCACAAATTTAAATAATAGAAATATTGTGAGTAAAATTCCAGATTGGCACCCAAAATGGCTAAGCATTTTGGCTAATACTTGACTTTCACACACACCCTTAGGTAAACCCTGGATCCGCCACTGCAATGACATCATAACAGAAATAAACACAGCAGGATATTTATACAGTTTATTTTGTAAGCAAACAAGAATTTCATCAATTTATAAAAGAGAAACATTAAACATATATCGTTCTGTTGTTTCATTTTATACAGTTTTAAATACCGTCTGCAACTTTTGCATGGCGAATTTATAAAATAAAGTTCTATGATATTGGAAGCGAAAACATGTAGGCAGAGTTATAAGCCTACATGTATTTACTTCATGATGATAAGTTAACCTGTTGTTTCCTGGCAACTTCCATCACGGCTATGACTCGGCATGATTATAAGCGAGGCTGGTTTCGAGGCTCGAAAAATTTACATGTTCATGTCAGGTTACCGGTGCGAGTCTTCATTAAAATCCTACAACAGAAATCTCTCAAGTGAAGAAAAACTCCGTCAGTTCGTTTTTATTTTATTTTACACACACTGAAGGTAAATAAAAGACGCAACCTACCTGCATTTGGTCTAAACCTGTCCTACTGTCTTGAATCGTCTCCTGCATGGCTATAACCGCGAATCCTAACGATGAAGATACCGTTTTTCTTTCCAAAAACCTGACTAAGAGCTTAACGTTAACTTGACCCATCATATCCACCATCAATTCTCTCAGATCCTTTGAATTTATGTCGAAATCTGTGATCAACAATTGCATTTTCAACTAATAGTAAGCTAGACCGACGCCAGTTTCTCCATCGCTGATCGCGACCAAATCACACCATAGTTTACTCCGCTCTTCTTGTCATTTTACGCTCTAAATTGCCTTTATTTTTACACATGTTTCGTCTTTTTTAACATTTTCAATTAAATATCTATATCTTATATTCTCTTTGATATTGTTCCTAATTTTTTATTCGCTAAAACTCTTACGAATTATATTTTGTGTTCTACGATCGTTATTTTGGTCATCTGCTACATAATCATGAAAGCTCGGTAAGAACACAAATCAAAATAGAAAATATAAATATAAGAAATAAAATATCATTTTTTAATGTTATTGGGATATGACATGAAGTTGGTACATGATCAAATCTACTATAACGCCCTTCGGGCGTTATAGGATTTGATCACGTGACCAACTTCATGTCATATCCCAACGACATTCAAAAATGATATCTTATTTCTTAATAATTATCGGTGATTAATGTAATAATTCTCTTTATACTGAATGCTATACCAATAGATTAGGATTTGAAGTATTGATTATATTTTACACCTCTCCCTATTTTGACAACAATATAAACATTTCACCGACATCATATACATGTATGCGAATGCAATGCCATAAAGTCATTGACATTGGTACAGTTTAGACTCACTACTTTGTTCATCATTTGAAACTGGCCGAAAAGGAATTGGAAAATCATTTAGTAGGCAGGGAAAATCAGCAAGAGGTAGGAGAGCGACTGTCAAAATATACGATCCTCTCCCATGCGGACTCCGGAAGTGGATTGCGACGATGATACTGATTTATAATTAAAACAGTTTCAATTGCGTAAATACCAATGCATTGAAAGATTTCTTATATAAGACGTAATTATCATATCTTGTTTTTCAAATAATGGGTGAAAATAGATGCACAATTTATCTTTTTCATTGTGACAGTGGCAAAGCCTGTGTAGAACTACGAGCATTTGGATTTTAAACTTTACAAAATCGTTTTTAAAAAAATTTGAATGAATTTCATGTTATTTTCACTTAATACAATGTAGCATTATTTAGTGTGTATGTACCCACATGCTATGTGGATTGGTTGATTTTTTGAATATTGTTTAACGTCCCCCATGAGAATCTTTCACTCATATGGAGATGTCACCACTGTCGGTGAAGGGCTGCAAAATTTAGGCCTATGCTCGGCGTTCATGGCCATTGAGCAGGAAAGGATCTTTATCGTACCACACCTGCTGCGACACGGGACCTCGGTTTTTGCGGTCTCATCCGAAAGACCGCCAGAATTGTAAGTCGCCTCTTATGACAAACAAGGGGTACTGAGGACCTATTTTAGATAACCCCGATCTCCAAGGGATTGTGGAGATCGTCCCACTTTTGATAACATGTGAAATACATCGTCCTAAAAATCAAAGAAATTCGGCTGCTCGTGGGATAAGGGTGAATTGTATGGTAAAATCTACCCCGTAAAGAATGCGTGAAAGAGAATCAAGACTATGGGGAATACATATTTGAACTTTGAGAGGAATAAACACTTTTTTGTTACCTATTTCAAAGTAAATGAAGGGCTTTATTTTTATTCTTATAGGAGTTTTGAGATTGATCTCTATTTGTTATCTTCACCTTTCATGTAATACATCGTTAATTTAATTGTATGGGTGTAACCTAGGGTGTAATGTAGACGTGTATGGAGCGCCAACTGGTCATAATTTGGAATGTTGAAATTACTCAATTTTGAAAGAATATCATAGTCTTTCCCCTTTACGAATTTTTCCCATGGAGAGTTTTATATGAAAAATGGAAACTTCTGATGGACAGGGAAATTATGCAAGGCCCGGGGAGTGTTTTACTATTTCGAAGTCGAATTCGATAAAAATCATAAGTTGGTTAACTCCGGGTGAAATCCATTGATGTCCAGAAACGGTTTTCACACTTCAGTGTCCAGTTCGCTTGACCTTTATCGTGCCACACCTGCTGTGACACGGGGCCTCGGTTTTTGCGGTCTCATCCGAAGGACCGCCCCATTTAGTCGCCTTCTACGACAAGCAAGGGGTACTGAGGACCTATTCTAACCCGGATCCCCACGGGATCATGTTATGTGGAATAGATGATGTTAATTTAGTTCAGATTAAAACAATGCATCGTAAAATTGAAGGAATATGGATTGCTCTACAATTATTAAATACAATTACATATATCGTCATTCAAATCGTACAATTGATTAAAACTTTCGGAGAGTCAATTAAAATTTTCAAATAAAAATCATAGTGTACATTTGTTCAGTAAAACTCATAACATATCTCAAAATAAGATGGATTAATTTGAATCATTCGTTCATGACAATTAAAGTGTTCTTGTTCATGACGTTGTATAAAGTAACGTGAAAAGTATACGACTTTATCGTAAACTATACTGCATAAAAATATGTATTATATATAAATAAAGTCTCCTACGAACATATGATAATCATTTTATGGAAACATACACCCTATAAAAGAATTTTGAGGAATATGATTTAATTTTGACGCAGGGCAAAATTTGGCCCCAAACGTACCCGGTCCTTTGTACATGTGCACACTAAGACTTTATTCACCATCATATAAATATTGCATGTAGGTGAGTGTAATATTGAAAATTTTCACCCCGAGAAAACCATTGTCAACCGAGGCGTAACAACATGTAATATGTATTGTAATACTGAATGTCATATAAACAGCAAAGCAGAAAAACTTACGATCAATCACTGTCATACGATATTTCGTGTATCAATGTGGGTATTCGTGTTTATTACAAAAGCTCAAACGACGTCGTCTAACAATGTACGGCGAACGGTACGCTCATAAATTTTACACATGTGATAATTTTTATAATATCACCCGTTGTCAAGTAATGTTACACGTTGCTAGATACTATCACCCTAGAGCGCATGCTTTCTTTTCTTAGAGGGTAACAATGTTTTTCAAATGCTTTTCGACCAATCAGATTCCAATATTTTACATGAAAGTATAACAAAAATCAATATATGCCCCCAGGGGTGCAAGAGCCGAGTTGCATGGGATAAATTGTAAAGTCAGGAATGATGTGGCATATTTATAATCGTGAAGAACTAATTTCAGTGTAAACTTTTCGAGTTACTGTCCAGAAATTTGTCTAAAGTTTTCAATCTATTTTCGGTCAGTGGCCTTGACCTTTGACCTATTTTCTCCAAAATCAATAGGAGTATCCCTTACCTGGTACATAACAATATCTTTAAGTATCATTAGATTCGGATTTAAACTTTCTGAGTTATCATTCGGAAACCAAATTTTTCTGAAATTTTCATTCTATTTTCGGTCACTGTGACCTTGACCTTTGACTATTTTTCTCCAAAATTAATAGGGGTCTTCCTTACCTGGTACCCAACAATATATCAAAGTTTCAGTTGATTACATTGTAAACTTTTCGAATTATCATCCAGAAACCAATTGTTGACGCCCAACCGCCCGCATCACCAAACCAATAGACGAGTTCAACTTCGTTGCAACTCGGCTAATAAATATGTGAAGCTGATATTTTCATCATCACTCGATTTTTTTCCTACTTCACAGGTGTTTTAACGTTATGGACTTGTCATTTTGTTTTAAATTTTGTAACGACATGTTCTTTCAGAGACCATTGTATAAGTTTAGGAGGATTATAATATAATCACGGTGTCCGTTTGTCTGTATGTACATCCATCTGTCCAGATATTTTCTAAGAGAAAAGTGCATGGATTTTCCTTAAAATTTATCCACTCTTGTCTTGTGTTTTGACGTGCGTGACTCTTTGTCGACGTGACCTGACCGAGCGAAAGGTCTTTATTACACTATGATTATTGATAAATACGGCGATCAAAGGAATCGAATGTATGCTGTAGCTAGTATTCAGGTAAAAGATGAATAGTGTAGAAACTCTCGTATTTTAACAGCTATAAAACATTTCAAATATTTCCAATATGGATGAGCGCTGCGGAGGTACTAGTCTCGGTAGAACAGAGCAAGTTTGATCTTGTTTTAAGCATGTGTCAAAAATTTGTAAAATTTAGAGTGGAGGGTATCTAATAACCTCAAGGATAGATTGAGAAAATTTGAAAGTAAATGCAACCTCTGTAATTATAATACCTTAATCCAGTTGATGAAGGTCTAGACGCTTTTAATTTCAATCATGCAAAGTAAGTCAGGCATAGTGGAGGAAATACAGATATTCTGAACGTTGTTCAAATTGCTCATATGTACACGACAATATGGGTTTATTATAATGAATGTACGGTGAAAGTACGCCAGTCTCAGGCTTCCGTGGAATGACAGTAAGGGGAGATGGTCGGAGTACAACATGAAGTACGTAACCTATACATTATATTGCTATGTATATTGACACTTCGTGCTCTAGGGGGGCATTCATGCAAAAGGTTAGATTTTATCTCGAGTTCCTTATGAAATCGTTTCTAAAATTTAAAAGTGAACAGTTCAGAAATGCAATTAGAACACCACCAATGAAGCCAATAAATGGTTATACAAATGTGCATGTATTTTCAACTGAAAACTTTGTTTCCTATTACAACTATAACTCGATATTGATTCACTAATGCATTGATATAACACACCGAATAAAAATAAATTGCATAATAAATTTTCCGAGACAACCGTTCTCTACTGTTCTGACCGCTAGATACCATCATCACGATTAATCATACAATTGATGCATTTTATTTGAAATTAAGTACTTTAAATGTAACTGTCTTACCAATATGATTAAACAGAATTCAGGTAGGAATAATTTTCCAATATGATTATACAGAATTCAGGTAGGAATAATTTTAATTAACTATATTGACTTCGATTGTTTTTAATTTCCTCTTCCATATTTCATCTTCAGTCAGCAACTTTTCGTGTATTGGGTAAAATAAATCACATGACATCTGCACAATTTCTCATGATTTGCGTGGGTCGAAATGCGCGTTAATGCTGTGCCGTTTTCTCCAGCTCGTTCGGGTGTTGACAGCCTTAACTAGTAGAAAACATCAACACAATGGAAGCCAACATCTCATGTATGTCACAGAAATGAACAGGGAAATGTGGTGTTTTTATGAATATATATATATATATATATATATATATATATATATATATATATATATATATATATCTCCAAAATTGAGTCTCAGTAATCGGATAATAATATTTAAAAAATATGAAAAGAAAACACAGAAATCCTCCGTAAAGCTTTAACGCTTTCATTACATCTTCAGAAACTTTACAAAAATGTATACATAGCAGTATCATAGTAACATATATATATATATATATATATATATATATATATATATATTGTATTAAGAAAGACTAAGATGTTCTAAATCCCTTTGCTTGTGATCTTTACATTCATTTCCCCCGTAAACATTTCAAAAGTTGTCTTGTAACTAGGGCTGTCATAAAGGGACTAATACATCAATACAACGCATTCAAATTGGGGCATAATTTAAATTCAACATATGTCAACGCCACATTCATACAAACTTCTTCCATTATGTATTCATACCATGAATGTTACTTTTTCTTGACCTTCGCAAAATGACCTTTAGTTAGGGTCATTACACAAATCTAGCCATGAGCAATGATCGTGTCAATTAAGAGCTATCATTTCTCCTTAATAAAACTCACATCCTTCGTCAAATGACCTTGACACACCGGTCGCGGTAGTTCAGTGGTAGAGCGTTCGCTCCGTAACCGAGAGGTCGTAAGTTCGATTCCCGCAAGCTTTCGTGTCATAGCCACGTCAAACTTAAGACAAAATAGAGGTAGTGATTGCTCCTTCGTCAAATTCTCGGCATTTAGAAGTGAGAATCAAGAATCTTTCAGACATGATCTTAAAATCGAAAGTCTGGTATATAGTGACAGGCGTTGGCACGGTCTGTGGCGCTGAGAGCCAAGCATAGGCCTAAACCTGTAGTACTTCACCTACAGCTGGTGACATCTCAATATGATTGAAAAATTCTCAACGGGGCGTTAAACAAGCACAGAAACAGCCAAAGCCACCTGGCTATGAACTGTCTTGTGTCAAGTATGAAAAAATCCTTGTGTTTCTTCATTACAAAATTATGGCCCGAACAAAAATAGTGGGGCGGACACCATGCAGGACCAAGAACAATGTTTGAAATGGCTATTCTGATTCCCTCGACGCTTAATTTATATCGGACCTCAGTTCGAGTTGAGAGGAACCTTGACCTATCGTCCAGATATCTATTAATAAGAACAAGTATATTGCGGATACGTTTTTGCTATGAATTGTATATTGGCTGAAAACTTTGGGTATGGTTAAAGCAAATACAGACCATGCATGCACGGTTATCCATATGGTAAGAGTGTTATATCCCTGTGTGCATAGTGCATCATATACTAGTCTTAATCGTGTTACTCGCCAATTGAAATTTAGTTTTCGTTATAAGTACTGAAGTCTCCAAAATATATCTCTCACTTGATGTGATCAACCAAATCCTGAGAACTTGGATGAAGATGTTGAAACAGATTGGCTGGCCTGTGTGTTTATATTTTCTATCAATCTTAACAGTGACATAAGACATCTGTTCGGTTAATGTCGATAGCATTTAGCGAATGAAGAGCGTAGTTGTAAAGAATGCTGCAACAGTTTCATTTAATTTCACAACGGACAGTCCTGATTAAGCATCATCCTAACCCTCGTTACTTTGATGTTTGCCATTGAATATTGATTCGGATTTAATGGTGCCTTTTGCTCAAACGAAAACAAATACCATAATGATGGATTGGTTTTTTAAAAGTGGATAAACTGCACTTTTGAAGCGCAATGCTAGTTCAGAAAGTCAGTTCGATCATTCCTCTACATAAACGATAATTAAATGGCTTGGGTAAACTTTAAACATATCCTTCACACGTAATGAATGAACAGACCATACGGGTACTTTAATAAAGAAAAGCATGCGATCGTATTGACATACAGGATCTTGATAACATCTGCTTAATTCATTAGACCATCATCGATACTACATATGAAATCAGAGTATTTATTCTACATAACTGAACAATTTAACGTGATGGGGTGAAAAAGAAATGCAGAACACGTTGAAACTGCTCATCCAAAAATAATACCCTCTTCTTTCTGCAAATAGTTTAAACACTTCCCTCACAAACGGTTCATATAGGTATGGTATACACAGACCCTCGTGTATAGTGTACATAAATTCCAAGATGAAACATATGCTTTCAGCAGAATGAATGCCGTGCTTAAGATACACATTTAAAATGGAGGGGAAATCGATCTATAGATATAAAGTGTGCAGATTTTTCTTCGTTTTCACTTCCAGGTGATTGCTTATTTATACAGAGTGTCATCCTGTACGCCTGTTCGTGATCTGTTGCCTTGGGGTCTGGCTGGCACTACTGGGGTGCTGCTGTACACTGAACGGCTCGCTACATATTGGATGTACACTGAGAGGTAAGTTCTTTGGTAAGAAATCTTATTTTTTACCCCAGGCTTGAAATACAAGTGCAAGTTATAATTACATGCACATCGGATAACGGATCTGGATTCGGTTTTTAACATACTTAGTACTGCTATTCGCAAATGGATTTCCTCGTATGTTTCGTGACCTTTCATGTACATCAGAGTTTACACAAAAATGGTGGTGAAGAATATGAATTATTCATTTTCGATATTGAGTAGCTAATTACTTGCAGTAGAGTTATATTACGTGTTACGACGATGTGATATGCTGACGTTTACAATCATAATCATCTCTTGTCAGGGGCATCCAGCTCCATTTGGTAAAGTTAGGTAAAAACAGGGGATTAGTCCCCTGTCTTGTATATCAAAAACTTTGAAATTGTGATGTACAATAGCAAATGTTCTGACGTTCACTTGTGCGTATATTTAAGACATTTTAATTAAAAAGCAAAAGGACGTCAAGATCATTTCGTTCAAATGGTTAAAAAAAAAAAAGATTTTAACAGATAAAGTGGAGAAATAATATTTTCTATGTATGCTATTGCTTGAGTGAGTTCCATACGGACGGATATTTGAACGTGTTTCAAAACTTTGAAATTTTATTAGGTTTTAACAATAACATCTCATATCCTGTTAGGTTTTTATTGCATTTTCTTGCGTGTTACACGTCGAGAGAGTCCATTTCTAGAAGCACAGTCTTGATTAGAGTGACAAGTATTGTCAATATTTGAATGTTTAAATTGGAACAACCGCAATCTAGTTCAAGGTGTTTGAGTGTAAACGAATTCCAGTTGAGATATAAAAACATTTGCACTATTCTGGAAGATTTGGCGATGCTCTGTATAAGTATTTACAGATTGGAATTAGCAAATCGTTTAATTGTAGGACGAATTTAGATGAAAGATGCAAAGAAAGTAAAGTGTTGGGTTATGTTACACATTTAATTAAGCACAGGTACAAATGCGCTTTTATGTAAAATTGTTGTAAAGTCACATCTTAATGAAGACCCTCAGTTGGTAATTTAGACTGCACTGCAACATATATGTGCAAAGGTGCAGAAATGATATCAATAATCTCCAGGTGTATTATTCTCCTGATACATGTAGGTACAATTAATGGGTAATTTCATTCAAGGGTTATTAGAGCGAACTTGATATACGGTTTAAATCTAAGAAGGTATAAAAGCCTAGGAATGATTTATAGGGTGAAGAACGTGGATAAATATCCATTGTACCAGCATATAAATTACGTTTATTCAATATAATTTGTCAAGATAGAAGGATTTATCTGCTACCGATTGTCGCTGAATATGATAGCAATTTCTATTCATTTCTTACATAATATATTTCGTACTGTGGCCAGATAGAAACAATATTTCGTTTGTGTTGTCTATGTAAGACTACCTTCTTAGACTCCGCTTTGAATCATTGCTGTAATTTGAAACTGTCAATGCGTTATTTCTCCGCAAATTGGGGAAATTTTACGCGAAATTTACGTTAGATGTTAAGACTGTGCGCGTCAGTGATTTCGTCTTGAAAGGTTAATATCTATTGATTAGACCAATAAGTCCCAATCCCATGGAAACCTTCAAAGAAAACTCCGCCATGCAACTTTTAGAAGCTGTAAATCTCGTCCCCCCTCTCATGTGACCACCATCTTTTCAGAATTACACCTCTCAATTAAAATCGGTAATTAGGATCGTATATTTCCAGTCTTTCATTATTGGTAATCTTAAGCTTACTTTGAAGTTAATTCTCAGGTACTCGAACATCAATGTGCAATACATTGAATAGGGACTAATTAAAACCTTTTCCTGATGACCCAATAATACGTTCTACTGCCAAATAAGTTGGTGTTACAGGGGGTTTCAACAGTCTCGTTGAAAGCCAGCATTTCGCAAATTCCATGGTCGTTATAACGATCTCCTTTACAAATATATACAACCTGTCGTTCGGTTGAATTCTGTCTCGTGTTTCATACCAATTGTTAGGCCGTTCTTTACGCATTAAATTTGACCGGTCAACAAGGGATGCGTACTCCTCTTAGGCACTTAATCCCACCTATGTTGTGTCCATGAATCAGTGTTTGACCTTCTCTTAATTTTTTACAGGAATTATGAGATTGATCACTGTTCGTTATCTCCACTTTTCATTGGTAGCTGTACTTATTAACATTGTCTAGTCGGATACACGATGATTCATGTTGCTCTTCCAAAACTATATTCCTGTATCACAAACAGAAATGAAAGAAATATTGATATGATATAATTTACTGTTATGTCTTTTGTTGTATAGACATCGATTCTGGTTTATTTAAAAGAAGTGGAGGACATAAATTTTGTCCAATTTGTTCTATAGAATCATGTGAAGATGTGATGTTGTGGTCGCCCAGATATCGCTTTTGTTTTCTTTTTGGATCCACGTCCGGATAATGATGTAATTTATAAACGTTACGCACGATATGATGTCATCGAATGTAATACCAAATAGGCGGTGTTTATTTATGAAATCAATTTCATTTTATACCACCGAAATCGGAAATTATCTCTCTGGAAATTTAACTGGAGCAGCTGAGCACTTCATTATTTCATGTGTACTAAGACGGTATTTGCATTGCATTGAAAAAATGCATCCTCTAACTAAACATCCATCTAATAACATTTTAAAGTGAAAAATTCACCTCAATTACATGTACATGTGTCAAATACCTCTAATCGAAAAATTTATCCGTTTCCTCGGCAGTACTTCTCAGTTCTCAGCCATTTTTAAAGAGGCTTGCTACAAACAAATTTTTCTACCTCCTTTTGAAGAGTTTAAATATTTACTTTGCTATAGTGTTTGACAAATTCGGGAATACATGTGTATTTGAAAGTTTCCTTACGGTAAAGTATTTATTGATACTTATTTACCAACATGATGCACCCAGAGTAATTTTTAATCAATGTGTGAAAAGAGTCCATGCGATTACAGAGTGTCTCTATACGGGAAAGCACTGAAAACGTGTGCCCAGTAAAACTAACAATTTGATCAACTTGACTTGATATATTTTGTAATATTGCTATTTTTACATGTTTTACATATTTATTCATGTTGTACAGAAAGATTGAAAACAGAGATGGATTTGTTTGTAGCAAGTCTCCTTAATCATCTGTGTTAGAGAGAAAGGAGAGGCTGGATCACAAGGCGTGTAAAATGGCCGCCGGTTACGAAGTAAAGCTGAGCAAAAGGATGGTTTTCTTGATTGAAACTATTTGACTCATGAATATTTCAAAATCTTATTAGGTTATAGAATGCATTGCAAATACCGTTCATATACACATGAAATAATATGATAGTCATCAGCAGGCCCGAGTAAAATAAATAGGTCAAATTGATTCTAGCAATAATTCGACGAAATTTATTGACACTCTCTATGAATATATACAAGTCGAAAGGTACAGAAGTCAGTATAAAATGACTTATGGGATACCCGGTAATAGGATTTTTAGATATGTCTATATAACGCATATCAAGGTTCCAGCTGTCCTGAGGGTATGTGCCTGAAACATATACACATGTCACTTTGGTGCCACATCTTTGAGCATTTACGGTACCTCCACTCTCATGTAACTTATCATTGTTAGTGGTTTAAAGTCGATAAACTGTTTTAATTTCCATTTGATACAGTTTAACCAAGAACAAAAGAAAATACATATGTTGCCACCTTCTTACTTATGTTGGAAAAAACGATTCAACTTCAGAAAAGGGGTATTTATTTTTTAAGACCCATAAAATCTACTCATTCAACACTATACAATGTATCAATTCTTTGCATGTCATAAGCATCAATAGGTTAATGTATGGACATTATAATTATATCAATTAAAATGTAATAAATTATATTTATAAAAGTTTTGTATCTCAAATACTAGAATGTAGAAAAGTATCTTAAATACCAGAATTTAATCAAATGTGGTAGTTTTTAGGGTTTGGTGTACTTACAACTTGACTATTATTTACCTAGGGCTGACATCCCTAATACAAATAATCTAACAACATTACTGCGTGACCTCCAACAAACATTTGTCGACAGCGTCAATAGTGCTGATCATAGTAAGGCATTTCAATTTAATCATATCATAGCTGTAAACAAAATTGAAATAATCCAAAAATGCTTAGTTATCTTGAACCATCTGATAGATAACTATGCTTAGTCCAACGCCTCACGAATGTGTATAACCATGTGCCATTCGATTTCTGTCTTTGCATCAGAATGACAACTGAGTCATCAAGTGTTTCACATTTCGCGATCGAACCGTATCTGAAAGGACCGCATGTCTTCTTACTGGTCAATTTCGCATGAGCATTTCTCAACAGCATCCACCAAGTTTTCGTGTTAGATGTTATAAAATGATTTTCATTTTGCAAGAAATATGACTCTTTCAAAGCGATCCTGTCAGAATTGCATCATATGAAAATATAGTGCTTTCAGACAGTCATTGATGAGAAAGGATGGGGGAAAGCCCAAGGACTGGTAATTAACCATCAGAAAGTCATCGCCATTTGAGATGGACCTTTATTCATGAGAAAATCCTCCGCTCGCTAGCACGGTGTTAACATGAATAAAACGGGAAATTTGAACCTTGATCAATCTGCTCCTTGGTTTACTGTAATCACAAAAATAACAATGAAATTGATGAAAAATGGCCAGTGAACTTACTTCGTTTACTTTTTAAAGGACACGCGTTTTATGAGAAAATTCATTTATACATTTAAGGGGTTGTGGTGATGAAATAGGATATAGATGAATGGTAGATGTGGAAGTTAGACCCATGACCACATCACCTCTGACCTCTGTGCATTTACTTTGTATCTATTCTACATATAGGACTTTTTAATGATTTATTTTTTTTTTCTTCTTCACAAACATTGACCTAAGACAGAAGAACATTTGTCATTTTTTCTCCTCCTAGGCACCTGATCCCACCTCTGGTGTGTCCAGGGGTCCGTGTTTGCCCAACTATCTATTTTGTATTGCTTGTAGAAGTTATGAGATTGATCACTGTTCGTTATCTTCACCTTGCACTTTCATACTCACTCTTATACCTTTGTTGGTAAGTGCTTGCATTTTGATATAATTGTAGAAGTGCAAGAATGATAACATGATAACAATACTAAATAAAGAAATAAACGTACCTTTAAAAGGAGGGGGAAATATTGCTTAAAACAGCGAAATTCTGATTTCTTTTTTATGTCAAAACAGTGTTTTCCGTACATGTCATACAAATTTTTGTATTTCTAAGTTCCGATATGCAATACATTTTTCCACCTTGTATTTGTTGTATAGATAGAGTAGTAATTCTAATAATCTTGGCAAACATTTTTTCAAACAAGAAAAAAATATTGTTTTGTATATAGGACTACATATAGAACTTGCTTTTTTTGGTTTTGTTGTTGTTTTTCTTCATACTTAAGATTTTAAAACCTTTCCTTTTGAAATAAAGTAGATGCTTAAAGATTTCTTCGCATTTCTGGGGGATCTACAACTGTCAACCGTCGTCATTAATCTTGCATGTAGTTCAACGCAACACTCCGTTATTTAAAAGAAAATTTGGCAAGGAAGCTCGATGATAAGGTAATTAACCCATTAGGTGTTGGATGGATCCTAGCAATCTATGCAATTTCAATAGCAACGTATTACTGTGCTATTTCGTTATTGCAACAATTGGAGATCACATCAAACCGAGCCTGGAATAGCGTTCACGAACAGTCACACTCACAGACTTTAAATTTTTATTCAAACACACCTTAGATATTCATAGATTTGAATATTTTTTTTTTTTGAGAGAGAGAGAGCTGTCGAGTGTTGACATTGTAAGTATTATATACATGTATGTATATTCCCTTTTCATTTTCCCCAATATAAAACTATTACGTAGTCTATTAAAACACATTTTGACTTTTACGTGTACGTAAAAGTTCCTTATCTACCGTTCTGTTGCATCGTCCGGTCAGTCGTCTTTCGAAGTGTTGACGGATATACACTGTAGTCCTAGGAAATGTTGGCTAGGTAAATCACGTGATATTAAAAAAAGTCATTAAAATGAAGCAAAACAATTATAGACTGAATTCTCGGGAAACATCAGTATGTATGGCCCTCGAACGATCTATTATTTTCAACCTGCGGCTTCGGTAAACAGAATCCAAGGTCAAAGAAAACGTTTGTTGCCCTCGAGCCCAGTTATTAAATGCAAAATCGTATTTGAAAAATTATTTGAAAATAACTAAACATGGATTTTATTTCCATTTCTATTTCCTAGTACAATGTAGAAATAAAAGTTGAATTTTAGCTTGAATATCACAGCATCCGGTTTATTTTGACAGCTTTTGGTAATATGTATTGTGTGGACACCACATTTCCTCGCTGACATTTACATTTAGCATTATCGTTTTTACACTATTTATCAGAAAACTCTGTTGCAATGTCGTTTCAATTTCGGGAGACCAAACACATGTAAAATGATCAATTCAGGGGAACAAAATAAATGATCTATAGGGGAGAACAATTTTCTGGGGAAAGTCACATTATTATATCAAGTTTCATTATACATACATGTATAGTTATTTTCTGTCGTACATGCATTGTATATGAACTTTTCATTTCGAACATGTAAGTTACTATCTACAAAGTTAAAATTAACCTTCATGGGTGGCCTAAACAGCATTTTACCGATTTGGGCATTAATGTTGGCTTTCAAGGCAGGACTGCCCCTGGAAGTTTTTGATAGTTTACATTAAGAACATTTGTGTAGGGGCCTGCCTTGGAGTCGAAATTCTCGAAAAACCGACAAGAACTAGAACTATTTTTGAAAATCTGGTTCATGTTTACACGGATATTACTTGTGCTTAGAATAGCTCAATGAGCTGCATCGCTGGCAGTATATGCTTGTGATTATTTTTGCCATGGTTTGAATCCGCCTTACGCTGCATTTTCCCCCCGCATTTTCAACACTTTTTCATGCCTTATATAAATATGTGTATTTTCCATCAATAATCTAGTTTAAATGTATATCCACTATCCATTCTCTATACATGTATAAAAAGCATAAATAAAAGAGAACGCAAATTGTCTGCAAGTGAAACTATCTTCGCCGTGGTCGATTTTATCCCAAGGACAATAATCTTTCACTCATATGGAGACGTCACCAATGACGGTGAAGGGCTGCAAAATTTAGGTCTATGCCCGGCGCTTACAACCTTTGAGCAGAGGGGAGTCTTTATCGTGCCACACCTGCTTTGACACGGAACTTCGGTTTTTGCGGTCTCATCTGCCCCATTTAGTCGCCTCTTACGACAAGCAAGGAGTACTGAGGACTTATTCTAACCCGGATCATTCGTTCTGGTTGATTGATTGATTTTTACGCCGTTTTTGGCAATATTTCAGCCATTTTACGGTGGTTCTCTAATTGAATTAGGTTTGGTTGTGAGTGTTTGAGATTCCCTGACGGCCCTCAGTGAGCCTACTTTTTTTCGAACATCAGGGAAACGATCTTTTGCGTGCCAAGGGGGTTGTGATCCTTGACACGGGACACCCTTTAACGTCCCATCAGACGGACATAAAAGTTAAAACAACATAAACAGGTTTTTCTAAAAAAAAAAATTAATTCGTGTATATAAACAGTTGTATTATAGAAGTTTTCGAATTTCGTTACTCGTCGAAAGCACATGTGCCATGCAAAAATTGTTGTGTTTGCCACATGCTCTCGACGTTTTAAATGTACATATGTAATAAAAAAAAATGTCTTCCTGTAAACAAACTTTGTTTACAGCAATTGTTTTATTATATATATTTAAAACATCGAGAACCTGTGGTGTTTGCCTGTCCGGAACGTCTTATTTCACACACTTGACTTGCATTCAATTATGAGGAAATAAACCAAAACTGTTATACCATTTTTCCTCATCATCGCAATACACACACATTTCTCATTGCATGTATATACTAGTAGCCTATTAATTACTCATAGGAAATGAAATCCAGAAATTGTATATTCCTGCTTTATGCTTATTGTTTCCGGGAACCGGTCTGATTCTTTAACATGTGACACTTACTACAAAAAGACACGTCAATTTTGAAGGTCGCATCCGACTTAAAGACCTGTGACTTTCATATCTAATTCCGACCTTCTAGAAATGGAACAGTTACTACCTTAACAACATACATGTACCTATGGTATGTACAGGGGTCCGTGTTTGCCCATTCAACTCTTTATTTTGTATTAATTGTGAAGTTATGAGATTAATCACTGTTTGTTATCTTCGCCTTAATTCAAATACATGTATCATGAAGTATTACAAAGTGGCATGTTTTATTGTTGCCAGAAATAAATGTCTAGTGAAATAAATGTCTATCAAAAAAGGAGTTAGGCCGAAAGTAATTAAGACCGGATATATACCATTGAAAAAATATGAAATATCAAATACAGCTTAAAATGCGTGAATAACACATTTGCATTCATCATGCCAGTACATCGTTGGAAAAGGTCTTATATAAAAAAAATTACGATGCTAAAGGCATTGAAAATCTAGAAGGATTACGGGTGAGCTGTTTGTAAAGACCAAAACCAGATATGGACTTGCAAGTTTTTTCTTTGGTACCTTGAATTGATCCTTTGCAATGCGTTCTTTTTCCGTTTGGTGATTTTCATAATGAAATCAACTACACATTATGTAATGAATATACAATAGTTAACTTTGAATAATTCTGCAATCAATATGAAGGAGGGGCTTTAGCTGTACCACGTGATCTGATGTGTCAACACCGACTGGAAAGTTTTACTTCAAGTTAATGGGGTGGAGTAAAAAATCTAGGCTAAAATGAAAAATTGTTAGTTTGCGGTCGTGTTACTGACTGAAATAAACCACGAGAAATTTTTTGTCTGTTTTATCTGGATTCTTGTACCTGTACCTACATCCATGTGAAGTATATCCCTCAGTTTCAAGTAAACAAATTGTGTTCAGCGCTTTAGGGGACATTTGGAGGAAGAATCGAATGTAAATGGTGTGTCTTCAAGAGAAAAATTAAAAAACTTTTCCTTTCCAAACTTGTTTATACATTGTCTGTTGTTTTTGTTGTAAAAATAATCTGTATGTCAACTACAGGGAATCTATACTTATCTAGGAATACAATAGATCGTTCATTGTTGTAAAAATAATCTATATGTCAACTATAGGGAATCTATACTTATCTAGAAATACAATAGATCGTTCATTGTTGCCAACTCATGCCGGAAAAAGTTACCACTCGTGGTGCTAGAAACATTGTTACGAATTTTAATAAATACAACTATTTTGTTGTACATATGATTTATACACTCGTAATTGATGCTCCCATGTTCTTTAAAACTTACAAGGCCATATGACATGTACGTCTAATAAATTGATATGGTACGAGAAGAGTGTTTTCCAGTGAATGCAATTTCAACTTCCAGTATTGAATTAAGGACGGTTGGTTAGACAATTCAAGAAAGGAGTCGTCGATCGTTGGAGAAATGTATTGTAATTGGTAATAAACTTCTATCATAAAATAATCAAGCTCTATCCTTCGGCATAGGTCTGGAAACAAGGTGCCTGCTCAAGCAAGACGCGACAGCAATTCTGTAATTCCCGCCACTTTATTAGACTTAATGCATATTGCAAGTGATAACATACGGATTTTTGTGAAAACAGCGAACGTCAACTTGAAAGAAGACAGTCCTCTCTGTCAGTCAATTATCTTTTTTAAAAAGAGAAATGACAAAACGGTTAGTTTTGTTCGATAATTCCTTGATTTGGAAGTTGATATAAATGGTTATATAAATAAAAATCATTCGGTCAAGAGATGCTGAACCCTTGCTTACTCAGTGAAATGAATTGTTTGAACATGCAATCACAAGATCCTAATGCGATGGATACAATCCATGAATGGAAGATGGATGAGAATAGAGAAGGTCTTGTATTAAACAGACGTGATTAATGGCTTGTAAAATGGACTCTCTACCAACAATGAAATAAAGCACTATCAGGTCTTGGGGTTATTCATTTCATCAAAACTAGAGATTTATGAATGTATTGTGATACACAATCTTCATCATTTTGTTTTCACAAGTTACTAGTGAAACACGATTTTATTTTCTCCATTAATACAAGTTCTGGTGTTGTTCTTAATTTTGGATTGTAATGGTAAAGCCCCATCGTACACAATTATGAAGATAATTGTCCGTCGGCGTGCATCCTGCTTTTTTAACGTTTTCAACTTCTCAGATACTAGCTACTTAGCCAAATTTTACCAAATTTGTTATATAGCATGGTCCTTTAGGGGCGGGGCCTTAAACTAGTTGGCCGAGTTGCTTAACAAATCTTGGCTTTTAAATTGGCGATGGATGAGTGTCCGGTCGGGCGGGCGGCGTCCACAATTAGCTTGTCCGGTCTCTAACTTTCATACTTTTTGGTGCATCTTTGTGAGACTTACATAACATGATCACATCCAAAAGAGGAAAGTTCCTATTTATTTTGAGGTGAAAAGGTCAAGGGCACTTTGTCACTAAATGCCATAGATTTTGAGCTTGTCCAGTCTTTAACTTTCATACCATTTGGTGCGTCTTTGTCAGACTTGCATATTTAATTTGATCACATCCAAAAGAGGAAGGTTCGTATTTATTTTAAGGTCAAGGTCTCTTTTTCACTATACATTGTAGATTTGAGCTTGCCTCTAACTTTTATACATGTACTTGCTGGTGCATGTTTATCAGACTTCAAATCCTGATGACATTCAAGATTCATGTTCCTTTTGAAATCCAAAGGTCAAGGTCATTATCACACTAAATACCTATTGCGGCCATTCAAAGCTTCATACTTATAAACTATATTGAATATGTGCATGTTTTTACTTCGTGCATGCAAGAGTGCATAATTTACCAAACTGCAACTCGGCTATACGCATCTTTGATGCGTTTTAGCGATTTTTTAACTTTCGGATGAGCAAGGATGCCTCCACTTGATTGGATCAGGGTCCGGGTGCTTATGTAAATCTGTGGCTGGAATAGTGAAAATGGATCATTTTCCATTGACCCATGCTTTCTAGCCCATTTCCATAGGGCTAACTGATTTTAATTCCTAGTGTATTGCATCTGCCGGGGTGGGTAGGGGGCTAGAAAAAATTTAATTTGCTTTGCCAAAAAAATCCCTGTTCTAAACAAGCGAAACAAAATTCATCCTCATGTCATAAATAATACATATATGTGTCAAAGAGTTCAATGTGCTCAGGGCTAGGTACCTAATATCAAAAGACAGACATAAGTAATAATAACCCGGGAATGCGTTTTTTAATCGGCCATTTTATAGCGTTGTTTTATCCTAACATGCACAACTGATCAATGTAGCCAACATATTTCCATTCCCGGTTTGGACAAGTTTGCGCTGAAATTATTAATTTTAACGTTTTTCTATACAACGCGCTATGTATATATTTAATTGACTATACCTTCAATGTTATCTTATAAAATCAATTCCTATAAAATTGCAAAAGTGTATAATCCCCACTAAAGGTAGATATTGTAACACAATCAGAGCAAATAGATGTCGTTTTTCAGATGTGAATAGTCTTGGAGATATTATTTTGCCCTGTATATACAGCATTAGTACGGGAAAAAATTATTAAGGAATATTATAATTTTAAAAAAAACCCATCAATATTTAAATCAATACAAATACTTAACAAGGTAAACTTCAAAGATCTTTGTAACCTTGGAAGATTTATATGGAATAGTATGTCACTTTGAGAAAGTTACATTAATTGTAACCACGTACGCATTTGTTCTTCCGTTAATGTACCAACGCTTATCATACTGTACTGATAAGCTGTAAAACTTAACGTAATAAAGAATTTGACGTCTCAAACTGACTATGTAACTAATAATACCCGGCACTGCCTGCTCCGACTCCCATCCTGCAAAACCCGTAAAATAAGAAACGAGCCCTCTGATTATATGAATAGCATCTATAATTCATTGTAGGTCGTAATACCTTTCCCCAAGGTGCTTTACATCAAACTCGGATAATATAGCGTATGACCTTCAGGTGATCTCAATGGTTCCAATGAAATTCTACGCACCGTGTCACTCAAAACCACGTCATCCATTTCTTTCCGTTCTGTGTTTTAGCAACATATGTACGAATTACACCAATACGCAATTTCCGAGTTACCCAATAGTTTTGTCCCCTTGTTGAACTCTTACGCACGGTGAGGGGCAAAATATGTTTTCATGTTCATGCGATGGGTACAGATGCTTATCACTGCATATATTTCATAAAGAATGATTACCAGACTATGCAACCACCCGAACTGCAGAGACACACAAATTTAGTAAGTTTATGAGTATTTGATAATAAAATAGCTCAAACAAAAATCGATAAATATCACTCGTGTAGAAGAGGAAATAAATAATAATTTCATATTTAATTTAATGGCCTAATTCAAACTAATTATTTTTGATATGGTCAGTTTAATACATGTGCCAACGGCTGATATAAATGTCAAGATTTACGCTTTCATAACTCTTATTGTTACCTGCATCTATAATATATGTACAAATGTATGTACATCTTGTACCCACCCAAACGTTCAACAGAATACTGAACGAACCTCCATCACAGAAGAGCTGATATCTCGGAAATTGCGTATTTGGGGAATAACCGTTGTATAAGAATCGCCGCGAGGAAATATCGGTAGTGTACAAATGGTTGTTTGCTGGTCATGATTTCTGTCTCCAGCTTCAATAGTAAGATCGAGCCTCGGGGTTATTAGTTTGTGATAGTCTGTCCGTCCATACATACCACATCAGTTTCCGGATATCTCAAATACCATTCAGCTATAGCAATGAAGAGTCATTTTTAGCTAATGGTGAATTGAGTGTGGAGTGTTTACGACGAATTGGCCGTATGTCAGCCATATTTCGTTCATTTGTAACATATACTAGTACACAAATTACATGCGGGTCATCAGGACATGTGGTAAAAGATTATAAACAGTCTGAAGGTAACAATATTGCTCTCCTCATGTGCATATTTCCTCTATGGAAAAATAACTATTGATTATTTCAAGGTCATTTTAGCAAAGTTAGGGGTGGTCAACATCCTCCCTCGCGATTTCAGGGCAAGTGGGGTTAAGAACATTTGCTTACTTGGTTTGTATAGGAGAAGGGGATGGGGGTCATTATCGTACACAATACAACATTTGCTTTCAACATTTTTCGATTGTGAGACATTTGAAACAAAATTTTGTATATTAGAAATATTCTACTACTGTGTTAGCTGTCAGAAGATTGAATTACATGTACTCACCATGACAACGATTTCACTGCTGCTAGAACATTTATTCATTTTCAGTAAAAACCATTAATTTGTTTGATACCCTGTACTTGCCGTGCTGATTGACAATTCTGACAACAAATCAATGTGATTATATGGTTGGATTACGGAATTCAGCGAAAACCATTTCATACCACCCCAACCATCACATAAATGTTAACATAGACAGAAATTGTCTCTGTATGCCATATGTTCAGCTATTCATCAATGTTTGTCCGTCTGTCTGTCTAATATCCAGAGGTGGTCTGGGTGTGAAAACAGAAATGATTACTAGAGAATTCTGGGTCTGTTTTGTTAGATTAACAGTTGGGATGAATACTTTATCAGGAAAATGACTTGCTTCTTCAGCTACACAATAATTATGCAATTGAAAATGTCATCTTTGTCTGGTCCCAGAACAGTGAATTGCTGGCATTGACTGTATTATTAGACGTTTCATGTATGCCACGATTTTAAATATTAAACACTTAGGTTGGGTGCAAAATGAAGTGGTATTCAAGTGCAAGGTCTGTTTTCCCATATGACACATGACATCAATTTCATAGAACGCTTTGGCAATTTTATGTTTTTACAGTTGTAGCTTCATTCTCAAATGTCAGATTTAATGCTCCCCAAATAATTCTCCCCACATCATTGATGAAATGTTTCAATAAAAGATAATGGCATTTCGTTGACAATTAATATTGGTAATCTAAAGTGTCATATGCATGAACAACCCAGTGGCGGAGTCAGAGAGAGGGTGGTAGAAGCTAACACCTTAAAATATCCAGAGTAGGGATGCATTTTATACGACATGAAGTGAACGTCTATTGTATAAATTGCATGTTTACAAATGAAACAACATTTTGATTAGTATTTGTTGAATTACAAAACCAAACTGGAAAAATCAAGGTGAATAGATTACGCACTACTAGAACCCCCCCCCCCCCACACACACACACACACACGCACACGCACGCCCACACACACGTAGTGTCCCCACATTCAATATACTAGAGTCACACAGTATTCATGAACTTGCCTATTAGTGTTTCGTGGACTATATTGAACGAACTGTATTGAGACATAATTCAGTGAATATAATGACCATTTGAATTTTATTGTTAAAGCAAATCAATATTGTCTGTCAATTCCTGCGAAAGATATACGATGATTTAGTTAATTAAAATTAGACCTTCAATCAATTATATTATTTCGGAAATGTTAATTCCATTCATTTTATTTTAACTACTTAATACATATTAAATGCATGTACACTGTTTCGAAATATTAGTTTATATTTTGGCAAGGGTAAAAAAATCGTTGCAGAAAGCAAGGCTTTCTAAGCCTTATGTATTTTGATTATCTTGCAACACAATGTCAGTGTTTCCAATACATTCTACAAAACGAATATTGCTAATTCTACTTCATAACCATTCCCTTTGGGGTTGGTTGCATCTGATGTCATAAAACATGAGCACGTTAGAATACAAAGAAAACGCACTAAATTAAGGGCGACCGAATATCACTTCGATTTATTGAGTTATAGCCATTGGGTTACTAAAGAGGGTAAGATACTTTTTAAATACTTTATTCAAGCTGCGTAAAAAGTGGAATAAGTTTTGCTAATATTGGCACATCTCTGCAGTTCTTCAGAAAATATATAACTCATCGAAAAATGAAAATTGTACTAAGAAGCATCGGGATGTATTTCAAGTTGGGACTACGAACTTAATAGTTGACATTGTTGAGAAATAAATATGAACACTAAAAATTTTTTTTTTTTTTAATTAAACCATTCATTTTAAACTACCGCATTTTTATGGAAAATGTTCCTTTTAAAATACGCGAAATGCCAGCGTACCCTCAGCCTTGTTATCTCTCTCCCAACAGTAAAATCCACCCCACCACCTTCAACTAGCATATGATAAAAAGTTCTACTGACCGATTAAAAAAGTGATGTAGAATAGTATATATTTACATACGTATTATATTTGTAGAAAGCGTAGTACGATTTTTTAAAATTGATTTATCATTCGATGTTTGTGTAAAAGTTGTATGTCAGAAACTCAGCAAAGACTATGGTACTGCTCTGACAACGATATGGCGAGACTGTATGTCCAAAGGTGTTAAGACAATTAGATCTGACGGGCCAAATGATCAACATTATGGCCCTGAATTTGTTGATTGAAAAGGACGTATTAAGCTAGATTACAGAAGCCTCGTTTGCATTTGGTGACACACTACGGTATTTTAGTGTGTATTCAAGGGGATCGGTAAAGTACATGTAATGCCGTTCCGAAGTTTTCAGGAACCAGATATAGTTTGTAGGTATATTAATTCTTTAGTTTCAGCAATCTAATTAAAATCAGATCCTAGGTATCCTAATCACAATCGCTATAATAGACAGAGTATACGGCGCGGATCTAAGAAGTCTGATTTTAATTAGATTGTTAGTTTCAGTTGACGCGATTGACCTTCAAATGGAGAGAGAATCCATCTCGGTTCTTTGAAATACTAGTATGTAATGAAGTAAACCTTGAATACAGTATTGTAATGAATGCACAGGTATGTTAAATATTAATATATACTCTGAAGACAAGTTGATCAGGAATTGTTTTGTATGATACACGAGACAGCCAATGCTAGATTTAATCACTGTGTGTAGTCGCATATGTATATGAAATCTGTATTTCAGGCTAGGTATCTGCGTAAACAACGATCATGGAATTATGAATAACCCCTGTAAGATACAGATGTATTGAAACTCTAGGAGTGTTGTTGAACTATTATAGCTGGGCATGCGTATTCGGATATCACATTTCTTATATCATATCTTCATTTATGCCAGTATCGTCACTATCTTGTAATTAGCAAGAACTTTTTCCAATTTTCTCTGATTAAAAGTCAGAGTCGTATAATGACGTCATGAGGAGGAAATAACTAGGAATATTTTGATATTTTATATCATTTTGTCATAACATCAAATAGTAATTTCAAAGTTTCTAGTGATAAACACATCAACTGACGTCAGTATCCCGTCTTTTGTAACTAAACTGAGAGACACGATCAAAATATATGAACAATTTTTTATTACTTTCATTTTAAAGAAACTCGTGCATCCATTCTTACATGAGACAACCAATACAGCTGTGTACAGCGCCTGATCTTAGCATCTCCAATCTTTAATGAGATCCGAGATATTTCCTGGTGATTTTGTATTTGCAGTATTAAGAGAGAAAAAATCCTAAGCATACAGTTAATATCCGGTGGTCCTGGAGTATTCGTGACATATGACAGACGAACTGTACATTTTAGCAGACTACAAGTGCTACAGGCTTTCAGTAGCAAAAACTGTCTCCATTATTAAAACGTCAAGAACACATTCGGTCCTTCCCTGTATCAACAGATACTCGTCTTTGTTGCCTGGAACCAGCGAGAATTAAGCAAAATTATCGCATCTTGTTCTGAAAATGGATTTTTATGTATATCCTTCTAGCGATCAAATCCTTATACATGTAATTATGATAGAATTAGGGAAAAAAAATGTACTTGTACGTCCTATCACGGTGTATTTACAACGTCTTCATTTGTTTGAATGTGACTTTTATTCTATAAATATTGTAACCGTTTCCATGCGATGATGCATGTAATATTTCATGATTTGGTAGCAATCAGTATTGTTACAGTGTATATCTCGAAAAAAAAAAAAGCACCACTTCATTATTGGAAGTTAATGACTGTTGAAATACGAGCAGTTAGAGACAGATATATGCGGGAGTGGGCTTTGTCACGGTTTACATGTACACGTCCACGATGGGTGTTGGTAACCGATGTCATTACAGGCTAAGATCACGGAGCTATTGATTATTAAATGCAGCGTCCTCCAATATTCCTAATTAAAATCTTCCTGGAGTTTGTTTACACAACTGTGATGATCAGTTGTAATAGCGTCTCGTCACAATAATTCATTAAGCGTTTTCATTTGTGTTTTGCAGATCGCGCCTGGATTGTGGTAGTGATTTTTGCTGTATTCCTCGGCGGGAACGGAAATTATTTTTTTTTTTAAAACATTTCCATTGAACTGGATGTTAATCCTCTAAAACAGACGGATAGAATATTCTCTACTGAGGGACCCAGTTTCATCTGATTTTCGATTCCCTTTACGAGTGACCGTGGGATTTTACAATATCACGTGGGAAAAACAGTCAGCTTTCTGTTGCGGCCAAATGATTTGCTCACGGCGGTGGTTTGTATCGTAAAAACCTAAATAATAAGATTAACTAGATTGTTTTGAAGAATATACTCGGAGAAAAATCCTTTATTGATCAAGGATCTAATATTTTGTACGTAAGAGTTGTGATGGAAAGTCTCAATGCACCTGCGAACTGATGCATGATAACGAATTCATTAAACGTATCAATCGATTTTGACATTGTTTGGGAATATTGGCTCACTGTGAGTGGAACTATGTCTTTCTATTGAAGAGCTTCTAGTATACGACATTTATTTCTGATCCCAATACTTACTTCGGAAATCTTTAAACATCTATTTATCACTTTCCCCCATGACTGGTTAGACTGAACTTTAGAAATAGTCTTATTACAAGGATTCCTACAGATAAATCATGAGTTTGGAGATTCCAGATGGATTGGGAGATCTGCTGCGTGATTTTACTGTGGCTGTCTTGCGTGATAAGCCAAATGATCTCTATGACTTTGCGGTTGATTATTTTTCCAAGGTTAAGGAAACCAGGAAACCAAAATCTATTCCTATGTATGTGATTGTGGATGAAGATGACGAGGGGGCAGGGGAACCAGATAAAGAACAGTTCAAACCTAAAACTCGAAAGTATAATCGTTATGCCAGGCGTCAGTCGGTGTCTGCGGAAAGGTATGATCCGGAAGCGGATGACGATGACGAAGATAAGGTAATATATCCAAAAACGGACGGGCAGCGAGAACGTCTTACAGAAGCAGTATGTGGCATTCTTCTTTTCAGATGTTTAGAACCAGAACAAATGCAGGATGTCATTGACGCCATGTTCGAGAAGTCGGTAAAACCCGGTGAGTACGTTATTCACCAAGGGGATGATGGTGACAATTTTTACGTCATTGATCACGGTCTTTACGATGTTTTGGTAAATGTTAATGACCAGGAAAAGAAAATACATCGTTTTGACAATAGGGGTAGTTTTGGAGAATTAGCTTTGATGTACAACATGCCGCGTTCTGCGTCCATTGTGGCTGTATCTGATGGAGTTTTATGGGCCATGGATAGAAACTCGTTTCGGAGGATCATTTTGCGAAGTGCATTCAAGAAGAGAAAAATGTACGAAGAACTTTTAGAAAATGTCACCATGTTAAAATCTCTGGAACCATATGAACGAATGAACCTTGCAGACGCGCTGGTGACTAGAAATTTCTCGGATGGCGAAACAATTATAGCACAAGGCGATGAAGCTGACGGTATGTATTTCGTGGAATCCGGGATGATTCGGGTTACTATAAATCATCCGGAAGGTGGCGAGGAGGAAGTTGGGCGTCATGGAGCTGGAAAGTACTTCGGGGAACTTGCTCTCATTGAAAACAAACCTAGATCAGCGAATGTGTACGCGATAGGAAAAGTAAAAGTCGCATTTCTAGAACGTGACTCCTTCGAAAGACTTTTAGGTCCATGTCTTGACATTATGAAAAGAAATTCAGAAATTTATAAAAACTATACTGAAACTTCCTGAATGCTGAATGTAAGAGAGAAATTGTATTCATTATCGTAGAGGACATGGCAACGATAAAGATTCAGACAGGAAATTCATGATACCAATATTTCTGTTCATATTTCTGACAATACCATCCCATTTGTGGCCGATCTTGCGTTAGTGTTGAATTGCCAATATTATAGACTGACGTGATTATATGGAATGTGAAGTCAAAGAATTTTATGATGAACGGATTAATCTTTAATTTTCACGTTTTGTTTATTCTCTCCCATTGACGTTCTCGGATACTGCAACACGTCGTGCTCGATTCTTACAGCTAGATAAAAAAACAAGGCGATGAGGTGTACTCGATTCCCAGTCTAATAGCTAGAGCACAACAAACTGAAGTTTTTCAGTCATCTTCCTAATTGAAGTAGTGCTTGTATCGATTTTGTATTATTCCCATTCCCCTTATAAAGTATTCATGCGTTACATCCGACTGTCAACCTAACGGTGCTTCACTTTGTTATAAATTGATAATTAATTTTGAATATTGTGAATAACTGTATATCAATAAAGTACGTCATGTTCGCCAATTCTACACCAATTTTCACTAAGTCAGCTGTTGTCTTGCTAGAAATAATACAATTCTATCAATGTGCGGTGATCATTTGTGTAGTGTTTTAAAATTCTTCATAAAAGCAATTGTTCACATTCTAAATTTGATATAATTCGCTTGATGCGAAAGAAATCGTTCACAAATAATGAACAATTACATCGATATTGATGTAACTGGTGTTTTTAAATCTATAACATTTCTATGTCTGACATTAAAGATTTATGTGCTTTTATGTACAGAAACATTACAGCATTGCGATTGTGGTTTAAATTGTCTCAAATAATGGAAAGGAAACGTCAGAAGCAGGGAGTTGTACCCTCGCGTGTAATTTGTTGTTTCTCTTTATAATTTTGATCTTAGCTTTATGTCCCGACCAAAGAAAATTGGTCTTTTCTTCTAAATTTTGTAATTAAGAAAATGTTCGATTTGTCTGAGAAAATATACACATGCGCAGTACTAGACTAACTACATGTAGTACAAGTATACTATTGAACATATATATATAACAATAAGGGAGCTGCACTGTCAGTTGTTTTTATTCCTGTATTCATTTGTTGTATCCTCTAGAAGAGTAGGCAGCTCGCTAGAGAGATTATTACATATATATATAGGATTGGAAGTTCTATGTTGATGAAATAGTATGCTTGGACTTTTAACAGGTAATATCCCCCCCTCCCCCCCCCCTCCCCCCCCTCCCCCCCCCTCCCCCCCCCCTGATATTATATGTTACCTCTCAGCTGAAACTGAAATATTTCAAAATAAACGAGAATATGGAATCGGAAGAATTTCCATTTAATTTACTCTAACTAAAACAGCCATTGGTGTCTAATGAGTCAATTTGAAATACAATGCCCCTATCTAAATCCATTCCATTTCCCAAAGCTGTCGGGGATTTCAATTTCACCGTTACGGGTTGCTTAGCTTTGTGCATAGATAGAGAACTATGCAATTCAAATGGAAAATATACAATACAAATGAAACAGTATACTATACAAATGAAACAGTATACTATACAAATGAAACAATATATTATACAAATGAAACAGTATACTATACAAATGAAACAATATATTATGCAAATGGAAAATATCAAATATCTCATCGTTTGATATGTCATGCATGTGGCTATGGTGACTAAGGTTACGAAGGGGGACAGAAATAGAACGGGTCCGCCGTTAATCCTGAGCTGTGTTACATGTATATGTATGAACACATTTCATCTACCGCCTGATTAGTCTTTTGACAACAATTTCTTATTTATAATAATTTGACTTTAAGTAAATATAGTGA
This sequence comes from Ostrea edulis, assembly GCF_947568905.1. Lineage (NCBI taxonomy): Eukaryota > Metazoa > Mollusca > Bivalvia > Ostreida > Ostreidae > Ostrea > Ostrea edulis. The sequence continues at coordinate 90,383,959 of NC_079168.1, read as the reverse complement.
TGCTATAGTACTTTATTGTAATAGTATTAATATTTTAGCGAATAAGTCGTAATATAAACCATCGCTTTACGTGGCCGAATTGTAAAAAGAGATTAAATAATTTGGAAGAAAAAAACATTACGTAATCAGTTTATTTGAAACCGCGTATGTTTTGGCATTGACAATTTAACACCGCCCCCCCCCCTTCATCTGCGATATTTACACCCACATCCAAAGAGTTTATTTCATGAACAAGGTCATTTGCAAAAATCGAAAATAGAGTTGGAGATAAGTTATCCCCCTGTTTAACACCAGTTTTACAGCTAAACCAGTTTGTAAGTTTTCCATTTACTCGAACGCATGACTCTGAACTTTGGTAAATATTCTTGATCGAGTTATACATTTTACCATTTATATCATTCAACAGAAGTTTATACAGCATCATGTCTCTATCTACAAAATCAAAACACTTCTTTAGATCAATAAATGCAACATACAGATTTTTATTATTCTGAATTAGACTGTTCAAAGTAAATACGTGATCTTCACAGGATCTCCCTCTTCTAAAACCATTTTGTTCATCTGCCAAAATATCATTATTCTCCAAGTAAGTAACAAGCCTTTTATTAATAAATGCACTATAAAGCTTACTGATACAGGATAGGAGACTGATACCTCGGTAATTCATTGGCAGGCGTTTGTCCGAGGAGGAATCCTTAAGAATAGGACATATGATAGCTTTCCTCCAGATGGAAGGGATGATACTTGAATCAAATATAAGTTGAAAGAGATTACGTAATGTTTTAATTATCATTGGGAATTTTAGAACACTATATGGAATTTCATCATACCCACTAGCAGATTTAGATTTAGAGTGCAGTACAATATCAGAAATTTCTTCCAGCGATATATCATAATTTAATTCTTCATTGCAGATGAATGATTGCAGTTTCATATTATTTTCCAACCTTGTTTTTTCTAGCCTTGAACTATCGTAATGATCTTGAAAAAAATCAGTATTCACGCTACCGTTATACAAATTTTGGAAATCAATTTGCCATCTATTTAAAACTTCTCGTTCATTAGTAATGATATTTCCATCTGTATCTATGACCTCCATTGGAATATATATTGTATTTCTTGGTCCAAGCTTTTTGATTTTATTCCAAAATTCATTTGGGTTTGATGAACTCATATTCTCAATGTCTCTAGCTACAGTTTTCTTGTAAGAGCGTTCGGTGCGCCTAAGCGCCTTGTCAAAAATATCCCGTGCTTCAATGTATTCTCGTCTTAGGGCCGATTTAACATTTTGTTTACCTTTATATTTCACAAACATATTTTCTTTTTCTCGTGTATTGTTCCATAAATCACGTAATTCATCATTCCAAAAAGGCTTTTTATTTTTCAGACGTTTACTTGAGTTTTTGTGTACAATCTTTGGGATAGTTTCCATTTCTTTTAAAATTATTTTACATAAATTGTCATAAATGCCATCTATATTTTCCTGCGATTTTCTGCTTTTTTCAATTTGATCTATTGCTATTAATAAACCAGTTCTAGTCAATTCATTGGACATAAAATCCCGTGGGATCCTATTCAGATTAAATCGTGGTTTAGTGCTTTCGACCTTTTCAGATTCATGTATTAAGCCATATTCAGTAACACTGAAATCACAAGTAATAGCCGAGTGATCCGGGAGTTTTGATTTCATACCTAAGAAATCATGAAACTTGAAATCATCTACAATAGACTGTACTGTAAACACATTAAAATTTGTAACATATCTAAATATATCTACAGGTATACATATATAGTCAACTACAGATTTACCTTTTCGTGAAATACACGTAAAATTGTCATCTGGAAATCTGCCATTCAGAACACAAAAGTTTGTTTCATTGAGAAACTCAATAAATTCATGACCATGCTGGTTTATAGTGTTGTCTATAGGTTTACGAGTGGTAATTTCGTCAACATCTTGTATTACCTTTTGTAGGTTGCCTATTCTACAATTCATGTCACCCAATAAAAAAAATACCATTATTTTCATTGTGCAAATAAATCTGGGACAACAGATGTGCAAAAAAACCCTGAGCATCCCGTCCTCTGTTTGAATTTTCTGGTGGGAGGTAACAAGTAAATACAATGAATTCAAAATCAGAGTTGTGTTTAGTAAACTTAATTCCTAAAATGCCATCATAACATTTGTCGATCACAGAAATACTAAAAAGTTCAGTTAACCAGATTTTTACAAGAATTCCAACTCCCCCTGATGCTTTAGGTGCATTTACGTGAATTTGTTGTCTATTGAATCCTATCCACTTGTACCCTTTAATATGTATTTCTTTTTCTTTATATAAGTGTGTTTCACTTATTGAAATGATGTCACAATTCATGGCATTGATAATTTGGCTTCTAAGTTCTGCATTTTCGTCGGTCCATCCACAGACATTAATGTGACCTAGTTTTATAGTGTCTATGGGCCGGGGAGGTTGCTATTGATGATCCTGATCGCGGTTGTTGCTGTCCGCGGAGAAATTGCTGTGTTGACGGTCAGAATCTTTCTTTACTATCCGTCCATTCGAAGTGATACGGAATTGTTCTCCATTCGGTATTTGAGTTAGTAGTGTTTTCGCGTTAAGTTCTATGAGCCTCTCGGTGTGGGATTTAGAGGACCTTAAAGCTGACATGAATTAATAAATACGTACACCTTTTTCATCTTATCCGCCATATTTCTCTCAGGTAGCCTAATTTACTCTACCCGTATATACCCCAAATGTGATTGTCACACCTGAGTGATTTTTCTAGGTGGACTCGACCAGTGCACATCTCCGATAGTAATATATAGGGAAATGCGAAACAAATAAAATCACATTTTAAAACATTATGCTTTGCTCAAAGTTACAAAATATTTATTGTATACCAATGCAACATTCCGAAAGATTAGATAATTTAGAAAAAAAATGCACAAAAAAGTTTTTCTTGCATACTTGCAAGTGCAAGCAAGTATTTGCAGTTTCTTATGAAATAAATGCGAAGAAATCATTTGCCAATTACATACTGATAGAATGGAATAAGCAAAGAGCATAAAATATATTATTTATATCAATTCTTGCAAAATACAGGTCCATGCCATATGCATAATATCTAATGCACATGGCATATTCGCCACAAAAAACACCGTATCAAATACGGACGTCTATTCAACAGGTATCGGAGATGTGCACTTACCGAAAATATTAGATTCTCTTTATTCTGATAAATCCACGAAACAAAATGATAAACTCCATTTGTATCTCGTTAGAACTTTACAACACGTTGTCATTCTATTATACAGACTGCGACACACTTCACCCGTGCCAAATAGGGTGTCTTCAATCAGGGGAGATGTCAGAGTCGAAAATTTTTCCTGCATTGAATGCTTGTCTGGTCGAAGTTTTGCAGTTGATAGAAACCGGGAATCTAATCATATACATTGAGCATCTGGTTGGATATATTGCGTGCTCAATTCAAAATTTATCGATGATCATATACAAATTTGGATATACAAATAAGGGAATAATGATCGAAAATATACATCTGTTTAAAAATGCGGGTATTACATTTGTAATCCATAATAAACAGTTGATTACACAAAGACACATATAAAAGGAAATGTATAAACGAAAATATAGTTTTATTGTTTCATTGGGAACCACATAATTATTTACGGTCTCTGTATGTCCATATTCATTGATTGAACAGGAGAGAGAGAGAGAGAGAGAGAGAGAGAGAGAGAGACTGTCCTACATCGATGTACAATATCATTTCACAGAAGGAAAGAAAATTGATCACTGATATAATGGTAAGCTTACAAGCATTCAAAAATTCCAGCTATTTAAAAATTTGTTATTGACAATATATTAAAAACTTACAGGAGTTGATGCTTATAATTGAATTCATTACAAATTCAAAATATATATATATACCAGTTTAAACTGCATGTAGAAAATACTGACTTTGTATGTTAGAATAACGGGAAAAAGTAAATTGTCAAAAAAGTGGAGAGAGCAGACCAGCCCAGCCTCCCTGCCCACCCCAACCCCCTGTATACGTGCCTGAAACAACATATCAATTCGTGTTGAAAGAAAGGAGCATATTTGCATTTCATTAAATTCCAAAGGAGCTCGAATTTATGTGTTCCCCTATTAATTATTTTGTATGCAAGATTCGTTCCCGAATTTAGAATCATGCTTTCAGTCAGAGCAGAAATGAATTAATTTTGAAGTACATCTAGTTTGAATGCAAATGTGGGGTTCCTTCTTTTAATTTCATCAGACTCATTAGAACCCCCTCCCCCAAACTATGCAGCTTTGTTTTTATTGATATCTAAATCGGCATATGAATCCGGATACAAATTATATGATGTTTTTTCGTGATCATATAGATATCGATACTAGAAAATGTTTATACTCTTGTCTTTTGCATATCCTACTAATGCATTACAGTAGATTGACACTGCATCATATCAAATAAAACCTCAACACGAATTTTACTGATTTATGAATACTAACATCTTATCGAATACATTTGGATATGAAATTTCGACGTACAGCGGTATGTCTATTTTCAGAATATATCCATTGCGCCAGATCTACGAAATGAAAATAATCATTATGGCATGTTACAGAAACGTTAAAACACACATGCTATAGTCCTGCAATGCATGCATGCGATTTTTCTGAATACATGTATTTATGTATTCGTGAATGAAGTTCCTACGCTTAAAACTATCTTGGCCTTTATGCATTATGTTTTGTGATTTTGGTTTACCATTCCTTACACTGTAAATGAAGGAAAACTTGGTAAAGGGTGCAATTCTACACCATACAATTAGTATGCATGTATGTGTTGAAAAGTAAAATGTACATGTAATAACCAGACATGTATCGTCATTTTTCATGGGGGGGGGGGGGGGGGGGGGTACAACAGGATGAAAAAAATGGAAAATTGGATTCTTCAAAATTTCTTGCCATTCAAAATAATAATTAAAAAAGATGAACGAAAACAGCAATAAAATAAAACAAAAAACCCAAACAAACCAAGATGTTTTATCCGATGTTCAAAGTCCTAAAGTGGGGGTGAAGGGTTAAAAGAGTCTTTTACTTTGACTGCCTCAATAATTTCCCCCTACACTTCATTTTCTTCCATCGTTGGGGGTGGGATGGGGTGATTAGAGTCCTCTACTATGAGTGCCTCATAATATCTTCATTTTCTTAATTGGTGGTGGTGTGTGTCTTCTACTATTATATCAGAACTTTCAAGCTGGGGTCAAGTTTGGGGGGGTTGGGGTTGTCACCCAATATATTTTTTACTTGCATTACAAAATAACGGCCTCTCACTTCTGTCGGCGCGGGTTCGAAACCCGCTCGCGCCGATTGGTGAGAAAGTTTCCCAGTTTACTTTCGGAAGGTCGGTGGTCTCTTCCCAGGTACATTGTATCTGGTTTCTCTCTTCCACCAACAAAAACTGGGTGCCACCAGATAACTGAAAAATTGTTGAGTGTGGCGGAAAACATTAGAAAAAAATGGATATTGTTATCAAAAGTGGGGGACAGACACTCTTGTCCCCTCCCCTTGATTCTAAGTACTTTGTACTTGACCTTTGTATTTGGGGGAGGGCCTACATAGGCTATGCCTGTTGCCCAATCCTGTTGAGCTTCTCAATAAAATATGTTTAAATAAAAAAACAATTCTATGTGCTTGATAACTACGCATATGATAAACTCTCAATTATTACATTTTGCATTACTACAATTTGCGTCGAGTTCAACGCAGAATGTAATAAAGCAAAATGGCATAGATATATAAGATCTATTGAGCGCCGAATTAGCATAAAATGAAGTAATTGAAAATAACATTATTTAAAGATATGTTTAATTTTTAATTATTGCGTGCTTTAAATCAATCAAATAAATCTGTATTATCAATTAATGAGAGCAATATTGAGTTACTGTTCTCTTATATTGAATTAACGATATCATTTGTCTTAATAAGAGCGCGATTATTACAAGATCATCGTTTGAATCTCTCTCTCTCTCTCTCTCTCTCTCCATACACTCATGCAGTGTTGTATATGCAAATTATCTTTGCACAAAGGATTTATGTGCCTAAATGATATCCTGATTTATAAATCTGCAATACTCTGATAAGTAAATCATACAGTATAAGGATTCATGCACAATACAGGGTAACTATTCTACTCTGATACTTCCCCTGATTGAAGATAGCTGATCGGCACGGGCTAAGTGTGTCGCAGTCTGTACAATGGACAATGTTGTTTACTGTTGGAATACAAATGGAGTGTATCGTTTTGTTTCATGGATTATGCTAATAAAGGGAGTTTTACTACTACTTTGAGTATTTTCGACAAGTGTACACGTACATTTGTACATCCTCGGTCCTTTACAGATATTACGAGTAGACCCAGGTAAATAGTCATCCGCATTCGATGCTTTTTCATGACGAGCGTACATGACCATGTCTTCTTTATACGTACAGTAGCATTTATGTATTTGCATTTTGCTTGAAGTAAGTGTGAATGGTATAGATTTTATACCCTTTGCTTATTCCGTTTCATCAATAGATCTAGATAATAGATGAATTATTTCTCCGCGTTTTTGTATAGTTTTGACATATTTATTGCAAATGTACGCACATTCACGTAAAGAAAAGGCATTCTGTATTTATTTATCCAAAGCTTTTAGAATGATTTACTACTGTACGATATGTTTATTGTAATTTTGAGCACTGCATGGTGTTTCAAAACGTGATTTCATTTCTTCTTGATGTCCTATAAATTAGTATCGGAGATGTACGTGTTACCTGTCGAAGCTACCCGCACAGGTAAATCGAAGACACTGATGTGAAATGAAGCGTAGCAAAACTCGTCCCCTTATATACCATGCGAACCCTGATACATATAACAATAGAATATCCAACTAATATGGCGGATTAGCAAAGAAATATGGCGGACATATAGAATTATACTATATTTATTAATTCATGTCAGCTTTAAGAAAACAGATTTGTACGCTTGACTGCCCTTCAAGTCGCGTTTCTTCCGTAGTATTTCTACTTTCTCCTCGACAGTTGCGAAACTGATTTTCACTAACCCTGGTTTCCCCTGAATCCGACTCCTGAGCCTAGCAGCCGCGACTACACTAATCGAATCACTCAGACAGTCAACAAGATCCTGTGCAACTTGTAGAATGTCCTCATCGTCTGACTGAGGTATATTACTAGCTATTATGGTTACCTCCGAATCCTTGACGGTGCTCGAATGGTGAACAGCTGATCCAGGTTGAGTTGCGTAACTGTGTCCTACTTTCTCTACCTCTTTCACTCGATGAATAAGAGACTCAACCGACCGTGACAAACTGTCGATCTGGCTTTGCTGTTTACCAAGTTCAAGGTCAAAATCTGACCGCATTGCTTTGAATTTACTATCAATACTAGCCATGAACTCATTCTTGAATTTATCAAACTTACTATCGAAAGATGAACGTAGTTCTTTCTGACCCTTCTGGAGCTGACTCACAGCGTCCGCTATTACAGTCATCTGGTCAATGATTTTGGTTCCAACGTCATCACTGTCACCACTGTCCCCTTCCGCCATTTTCAACATTTTGGATGATGGTTTGGGAGTTTGCCCGTCTGACGACCGTCTACGTGTGTTTGTCTCCGTTCTCTGTCATTCTTAATCACTTACAAATGGTGCAGCTGACGTGAACTTTTATGCACACACCTCTATCGTGAAACCATTTTCTCTTCAGTTCATCATGAGCTGAAAAAAACTTCCAACTTGCCATTCCAACGCATGCGCAATATATATGTGGAAATTGGTAGCGGTAGAATACCTTAGATATGTATGATATCTTGAATGCATTTCAAAGCTCGCGCTTCATATTGTAACGTACGACTGACGTCAAAGTTACATGTACACATGACAACATCTGATGGAATCGATCCACATACGAAGTATATTTGAGGTTACGGAAATAGCCGAGTAGTTATGATTGGTGCTGAACATGTGGTTGCTCATCGATTGACCTAAATGTACATGTCATCTTCTGTAGGTAGTGAGTAGACCGCCACAAACAAAACTGCGAACACTAAATCTAATTTCACTGTATGTTTGTGTTTTTGATGATTTATATTACATTTATTATCTTATAAATGTGGACTTAGATTGCATAAGGGGGTATATAATTTTATCATTATATCTCGTTGACAGACGCGTATCATCAGATCAAACTAAAAGCTTCGTGTCTCGTGTGATCTTATGATCCGCGCCTGTCAACTCGATGTGATCCAATTCCTCGGATCAAGTTATATATCTATCGTACCACACCTGCTGTGATATGGAACCTCGGTTTTGCGGTCTCAACCGAAGGACCGCCCCATTTACTCGCCTCTCACGACAAGCAAGGGGTACTGAGGACCTTCCTAACTCGGATCCCCACGGGAATTTGACAGGTATGGATTTTGAATAATTCTCTATTACAAAGTTGAGGCCTTTCGTAATTTTGAACATGGCCAAATTACCATACTTTTGATTCATTACACTTATCCTTGTTATAAGCACCCTCTGTGCTAAATGTAAACTTCTGTTGTCTATCTATTACAAACACTGGAGCAGATCTAGAAAATGTTTCTAAGGGGGGATGGGGTTGTGAACCAAGTTCGTACCTTCTCTGCCCCTAAATGTAATTAGGGGGATTGAAGAGCTCAAATTGGCAAAACATTACTTCTTTATTAAAGATGTTCAATAATTAAGAAGTGGGTGGGGTTGAAAATCTTCATATCTCCCGAACGTTCATGCAATAAAATAACAAACAACAAAACAACAAACCAAGACTACAAAAGTGCATTTGAAATTGGAGTCCGCTCATCTATACATTGTATGTAGGTGAGATCGCCCTAACGGTAACAACGCACAGTCAATGTATTACCGTAGAAGGTACAAACAAAGGAATACGATTGTATGATGACCAGTTTTTTGTATTTCCATTCTCCTTGAAAGGGCCTCCGTGGCCGAGTGGTTAGAGCATTGCGCTCAAAATCACACGGCCTATCACCTCTGTTGGCGTGTGTTCGATTTCCGCTCGCGCCGATAAGTTTACTTTCCCAGTTTACTGTCGGAAGGTCGGTGGTCTCTTCCCAGGTACATTATATCTGGGTTCTCTCTTCCACGATAAAAACTGGGCGCCACCAGATCACTGAACAATTGTTGAGTGTGGCGGAAAACATCAATCAATCAATCAATCCATTTTACTGCTTGTTTTTGTATCAACCAAAACCAGGCAATGTATCAGAGACCTTACGAACTATGAAAGTAGAATGACTTGGCCTTATTGTGACGTCACAATACACTTCGTCTACCTTGACAATTTACGGAAAATGCACGAGGCTTCCCAGGGGGTAAATATGATAGGGAGATAATATTATGATGTTTGAGAGGGAGCTATGAAGGTTTATCATCCCTGTCACATGACTGCCTAGACCAACCAGTTTACGCGTTGCATAGAATACTGAGGTATAATAATCTCTTATATCGCTTACGCCTTCAATGAGGGAATGTTAAGATGTATAAATCTCAATGATGCCTCGTTCACACGAAGAATTTAATTCGCATTAAACGTAAGTTAATGCGAATTAAATCTGAACCGCGTTCACACGGAGATTTTAATGCGCATTAGTTTACTTCGAATTAAAATTGACGTCGCGATTTAATGCGAATTAAATTTACTTCGCATTGGCTCCGTGTGAACGCTAAGCGAAGCTAATTCGAATTAAATGTAGACGCATGCGTAATGGCCAATTTGGGTCACATGCATCATACCCATGGTCAGCTATATATATTAATGTTAGTTTTGTACGAAAAACTAAGCAAAATGATAATAATCACTAAAAACATGTACAAACAGCATGTGATTAGATAATGTCAGACGTAAATATGTGCTCTGCATAGGCATACTGAGTAATACATGTGGAAGGAATTGTTTTTAAATATGACAACAATGTTTTAAAATAGTGATAATATGATTTTCTTTTTTACATTTTTTAAAACAAATATGTCGCTCATTGTTAATTTTTATAGCATATGACGTCATAGTAGACTTATAATACGTATTAGTAATTAAAATTACGTCACAACAATAGTCAGCGGAATGGTGAAAAAGACGTTCCGAAGTTTTAAAATTGGGCCCATGAAGAAACATTATATTGTCTTGATTGAATGCTGGTTGTCAGAGGAAATAACAAGTAATTTCTTGGGAACATATCAATAAACACGACAAAAAACTCCTTATGTGTAGATCAGTTATGTATGTAAATTGTAAACATGTAGTATAGCTACATGTATATAGCGTTTTGAACAAAGAATTCTGTATCTACACACTATTCAGTAAAATATCTATAAAAATAATTTTCAATAACATAGTCTATTCTATTATTTCGCGCACCCTTTAATAGAGATGCATACGAATTTAATGCGCATTAGTTTACTTCGCATTAAACATTACCGCCGTGTGAACGCTATTTAATTCGAATTAATCTAATGCTCATTATTTTACTTCGCATCAAATTTGATTCGAAGTAAAATTTAATGCGCATCCGTGTGAACGAGGCATCAAATTAGGGAAATGCTTGCATTGTACATTGGTGTCAAGGTAAATTGTAGATTTTATGCATATTAGTAGGAGCATATTTTTAAAACAGCGCTGAAATGTGTGAAAACTAGAAAGAATTGTTTTAGCACACTAAAACTGATGTCTCCATTTTCCATAGTTAAAAAAAAAAAACATTTTTAAGGATCATCTTTACAGTGGAAAATTAAGACTTGCGGTACATAACATTCATTTATATGTATATGAGCTTCAAACAAGGAACAGTGTTGTGAACATATGATAGTAAATTAAACTTGCCAACATACCAAATATCAAAGGCCAATGTCAAAAAGGTTATGGTCCGGACAAAACACTTTACCGAAATATTCTGTTGTTTGACCTTTAAATAAAAGATCAAGGTCAGCAAAAATGGCATATGACACATTGTCTTATCATGGTATACCTACATACCAAAGACCTATGTCAAAAGACACAAAAAAAAGTTATAGTCCAGACCAAAAAAATGTCCTAAATTTTTTAATTAATTGACCTTAACATAAAATGTCAATGTCATCATAAATGGTACGCGACACAATCTTATCATGGTTTACCAACACACCAAATATCAAAGGCCTATATCAAAAGATCAAAAAGTTATGGCTTGGACAAAGTTGGTATGAGAAGCGGAAGAATTCACACTAAAACAATATGTCCCCCTTCTGGCAAGGGGAGACATTAATTACCTAGATGAGATGGTGTAAAATTGATGGAGATTAAACGCTGACTTCTTCTTTGGATTACACCATGCTTTTAACAGCAGTGACTCTCGAGTGAACAGAGCACAAACTATCCAAAATTCAATTCTGTAAAATACAAAATACCGAAAACAAAATATCGCTTAATTAATTCACGCAAATGTCGCGACACAGGTTTGAATAAATTTCCCATGTGGATAATTATGTGTTGACCAAAAGGAAAACCAATTAGAAGGAATTCATATAATAATGGCTGAAGCTCATTACAAAGGAGCACTTCTTAGACAAAATAACATTAAGTTGGGTTTTATACTGACATTTAGAAGTGTCAGTCTTATATTGATGGTTTCTCTTCCCATCAGGAATGTAGTCCTTATCTTTGGGAAAGGCTGTAGAAATCTCAGTGTCCTAACTATAATTGACATAACGCCAAACTTAAATTGCCTTCGTTGATAATTTAGTCCATCTTTATCCAGTCTATCTATTAAGAAACGAGTCCAGTCTACTTCTTTAAGACAAGTAGAACATCACGTGGTTTCATTCTCTGGTCAGTGAAGACACACAAAAATGCCAGTAACTTGCATTAGGTCTAAAGGATATATCGTTTCCTTCTTTCATCGTAAAGTTTTGTAATATTGAAATGACAAATATTCGATTTGAATAATTTTCAAACTGAATGATTGTTGGAAGTTTACATATTTCTTTAAAAAAAATTCACAATAAAAACCACCCCAGCTGACCTCTGTAGATGGATTTACGTGTATATGATAATGTAGGCCATGTTATGGACCCAGACTCTCAGTCAGAGCGTTAAGATTCTTTATCGTGCCCTAGCATAAAGTGAACGTTTCTCTCCATTAGTTTCACTCGATTGACCTCATATATTTAGCATCTGGCAAAGGAATATGCACCACCCTGTGTCATTATGCTATTCTATTGCTTCTTGCGGCGACATTCGAACTCAAAACACTGTAGAATGAGCGATAACGGTGTTATTAAGTAAAAGTACATGTGTAACAGCGGCTGTCATGGAATATCAGTCGGGGATTGCCCTATTGAATTTCTGAGATTCGCAAATCCTTAATTTATCTTCGTTTAAATGTTGAAATATAAAAATCGTCTCCCCAGAAACTCATTGTGTAAACTAAAGGGCCAGATAACTCCTCATAGATTTATAATTCCAATGTTATTTATTACAATTGTTCTGATTGGACAAAAATAAAGCTGAACAAGAGTGAACAAGAGTTTAGACATCAATAAATCCGAAAACGCGATGTATTCATAGTGGGGGGAAAGTATTAAAAATTTTGCAATTGTTAATAACGTGAATGAATTGGAATTATAAGGATCAAACATTTTTTTTGAAGAATTTATCGATGTGTAAACTCCGGACATTTTACTCACAAACTTAACATTAAAGTGCTTCGCACTTTTATTCAGTTTGTGAGTAAAATGTCCGGAGTTTACACATCGATAAATTCTTCAAAAAGAATGTTTAATCCTATAATATTATACCGCTACCACTGGTGTAGATTTTTGCTATACTTATTTATGGATTATACATGTATTGATACTGTATCAAGAAGATACTAGGTTTTCAGGCATTTAAGGAAGATGATAGCATTTTTGAGTGTTATTGGCATATGGCATGAAGCTAGTCACGTGATCAAATCCTATAACACGTACCAACTTCATATAACATCCCAATAACACTCCAAAATGATCTTTTATTTTGATTTTGATTTGTGTTCTTACCAAGCTTCCATACTTGTGTAGTAGATGATCGAATAACACAAAATATAGTTCGTTAGATATTTATCGAATAAGTAATTAGGAACACTATCTATTGATTGATTGTATCTTGCTTAAGGTAGTACTCTACATCGTCATAATGGCTGACTTCCTTTAAAAACATGGATGACAAAATCGATATCAGCAATATTTGACTTTTCCTTTTCCATTTAAATACCTAGCCGAGTAGCTCAGTAGGTTAGAATACCAACTGCTGAACTGTAGGTTGCAGGTTCGAGTCCAGCAGGGGTTTTAAATTTTTTTCAGATTACCTTCTACTAAAACTGTATTTTTTGACAAAATAAAGTAAATTTGAAAATTTTCAAATTCAAAATATTGTTGTACATATCCTACACTTTTCATCTACATCAAATTTCTCTGGTGTAGCATACCTCCTTAACGTCTTGTTCGAGAATTTTTCACTCATATGGAGATGTCACCGAGACCAGTGAAGGGCTTCAAATTTAGGCCTATGCTCGGCGAGAGTTCTTTAGCGTGCCACACCTACTGTGATACGGGACATCCGTTTTTAAGGTTATCTCCGAGGACCCGTGACATTCACACCTGATGCCGAGCGTATGGCGATGGAACTGTCACTACCAGTTTTAACGACTTAGGTCTGTAGCGGCCGGGATTCGAACCCTGGTCTTCCGCATGTGGGGCGAACGCTCTAACCTCTCGGCCACCGCGGGGATCGGAACACTACCTAAGATAATATAAGATATAAATAATTAGTTTAGAAGGTTAAAAAAAAAAGAGACGACACAGGTGTAAAATAAAGGTAATTTAGATCGTCAAGTCAACTGAATTGAAGACAAGAAGAGCGGATCGAGTAAACTACTGTACATCCGTGATGTGATTTGGTCACGAGCAGCGGTGGAGAAACTGGCGTTGGCCTACTTGAAGTTGAAAACGCAATTGTTGAACACAGATTTCGACAGAAATTCAGAGGATCTGAGAGAGTTGACGGAGGATAGATGGATCAAGTTAACGTGCTCTTGGTCAGGTTTTTGCAAGTTTTGGAAGGGAACATCGGCATGTTCCTCTTTAGGGAATCGTGGTTGTAGCCATGTAGGTCTGATTTAGACGACGTGCAGGTATGTTGCTTTTATTTTAACCTCCAGTGTGTGTAAGAGAGAATAAAAACGGACTGACAGAAAGTTTTGGATCACTTGAGAGATTTCTGTTGTAGGATTTTAATGTAGACTCGCAGCAGTACCCTGACATGAACATAATTGTTCTAGCCTAGAAACCAGCTTCGCCATGCCGAGCCATGATCGTGCCGTGATGGCTGTGGCCTGGAAACAACAGGTTATCATCATCATAAAGTACATGTAAATAGGTCTGTAACTCTGCCTCCATTTCTTCGCTTCCAATATCAAAGTCATGAATTCGCCATGTTGCAGAAGTTGCAGTATAGGCCTAGTTGCAGACGGTATCTAAAAAGAAACAACTGAACAGTATCTTTAATGTTTCTGTTTTATTTAATTGATGAAATTTTGTCTGTTTACAAATAAACTCAGTAAATATTCTCATGCGTCTTTTTCTTTGTTTAATTTTGTTTCTATGATGTCATTGCATTGGGGGATCCAGGATTTCCGACAGGGGGAAGTCAAGTATTGGCCAAAATACTCCGCCATTTTGGGTGCCAATCTGGAATTTAATTCATAATTTTGTGGCAAAAAGGGGGAGGGCATCTAAATCCGCCAATGCGTTGCGCTAGCAAGAAATCCGGATGAAAGAGTCTGACGTTTGAAGCGGTGATTGTATTCATACGCAATTTTGAAAGACTGATCACGTGACTGACTTCATGTTATACGAAACTGAATGTCAATTTCATTAGTAATGTCATATAAGGACATACAGTGGCAAATATGAATATTTACATGTCACAATCAACGACTGTGTCTCACGACTCTTACATCCAGGTTATTGAGCAATGCGCAAGTACAATAAAAATCCAGAGGATTCGAAATTTGCATGACTAGAATACATTACAATTAAATTTCAATAGACCTTCCTTTGTTATATTTGACAAGCATCTCCTTGATTACATGTATTGTACACAATAGGCTCATGCAGCATTAATAAGACTTATAAGTTTGGAGCATTTACACAAAACTTTAAACACTTGTTGTGGCTCTGCTCTGGTTCCTGGAATTAGGAAAATTGAATATCTATATCCTTGCGTGGTTCTTGAGAGAAAACTCATTTCTGTAATACTCCATTGTAAAACTTCACACCTCTGTTCTAGCCTGCCTTCGTGTCGGGGGAAAACTTGAATGTACATTAAACGAGGATGCTTGCATATCAAATTGACTAATAATTGATTCCTTATAGTTTTTGAAAAGAATAATTTAAAGGGATTTCCGGGGGGGGGGGGGGGGGGGGGGCGGGGCAATAAAGATGAGGATAACGAACAGTGACCAATCTCAAATCCTATAAAGAATGCAAGATTGAGAATAGGGAAAACACGGACCCCTGGAAATACCCATCAATCATACAAAATAGAGAGTTGGGCAAACACGAACCCTGGATATACAACCGTACCAGAGATGGGATCAGGTGCCTTGGAGGAGTAAGTATCCCCTGTTGACCGGTCACATCCGCCATAAGTCTTCTATCGTAGAACGTAGGACAGAAATTCACAGGATTTTTAACGTCATGGACAAAATGACCATGGACGATAAGTCACAATTAGAAATTTTATAAAAGTAGGACAAAATGTCATAGGACAAAATCACAGTGGATTAAAAAAATATTGATATTTATATAAATTTGAAAAAATGAACGTTCTTATTGTAAACTTTAAAGATATGTAAAATGTTATAATAATCATCAAAATAATATTATTAAATTTTAAAAATGATAATTTGATAAAAATTTCTATTCCTTTTATCATATTTATTGCAAGATATGAATTAGATTTTTTTTTAAAAAGATATCTTCCATATTAATATCGATTAAAAATAAGATTTGTGATCAATTGGTTTACAATACTACACTAATGATTGTCAAAACAAAATCTGATGTCAGAATTAAGATCAGCTTCCTTTCACTCCAGATTATTGTCAAAACAAGTAGTAAGTGAAGTCGTATAATTGCAATATAAACAAGTTGATGGTTTTATGTTTTGTTTTTATTATTTTATAATGAACTGAAAGTGCTAAATGTAATATAAACAAAGTAATTTTCGTGACTTTTTGTCCTGTGGATTTTTATTCTATCTGATCAAAAGTCATCATTGTGACTTTTTGTTCTGCAACTTTTTATCCTACCGATTTTGTAACTTTTTGTCCTGTGACTTTCTGTCCGTCTACCAATCTTAATGTCGTAAAAGGAATGCTCCATAGTCAAACTCATATGAAAAGAACGGTCAAACAATTGGGATGAAACATGTCAGCATTCGACGTAATAAAAGGTTGTATTTACAAATAAGATCACAAGTACTCTGAAGTTAAAATAAAAATATGCTAGAGTTTCTTATTGACATTCTTTGCGTAGTCTTTGGTGATCAGGTCTTCCAACAATCTGTTGGAATTCCCATGGGTACACATTGTGTTCCTTTGATAGCTGACCTGTTTTTATATTCTTATGAAGTAGACATCAGACAGAAGGACGACGGTATACCATAATACTTCTTCGATTGACGTATAAAAAGTTTCTTGATGTGGCCTTCAATTCGACATTCAAATATATCGACGACAATCGATTAACAATAATCATTTTGATTCATATGTCGAAATATAAGACGCCACAGTCCACATCTGTTCCCTACTTGGATATTTTATTGAAAATAAATATTAACGGCAAACTAACAACTCATCTTTATGACAAACGGGATGAATTCAAGGATACCTACATGTGTACTAATACCTAGGTTTGATTGAAATGGGAAAAGATGTTGTAGCGAAGAAGAGGAAAATACATGTACATGTATCATTTGAACCTTTTGGTGAGACAAGGTCAAATGACTCAAATCCCTTTAGACAATGTAGTGCTTGCACCAACGACAACACTCTCCACTGTGCCAAATGTTCCTAGAATCTATAAACGTTTCAATCAAAGAAATTTTAATCACGTAAACATACCAGAAATATTTCTTCGTGATTAACATGTACTTTTACGTGTTCTTGAGGAAAATTGAATATTGTAAAATGATATCGCTAAAGCACCTTCTAAAACGGTCAGTGTCAATTATATATTATCAATAACATTAAATTTCATAACCTTTGTATAGTATTTTCCTTATCATTTTCGCACATACATAGCTATTGTCATAAATGAACACTTATCTATCTGGTATCTGTGAAATCGAAATACTGTTGATGGTCTTAATGTTGTGGGGTCTTATCATGGTTACTGATGCTTGGTTCAATATCTTTTTGGATTTTTCAGTATGCATTGGTTTCCGTTTTCTTGTGTGTGGACCTTAACTATAATTGTATCGATCATATCTCGTTTGAAATATTTAGACTTGGGGCCAAATCAATATCTCTCGCTACCAGTTTCACATCACAGCGTTTGTCTAGCGACGTGTTTGAGTTATTACCTTCAGGTAATGTCTATGATTGCAATCATTCCTCACAAGAAACATATAAAACAGACTACTAAATTATACTGTTGCTTTCTTCTTCGACCATATTCAAAGTATTGCGTAACATAACGTCAATTTCTCTGTTCAAGGATGGTCGATCTGAGAGCTAAAATTGATTCAGACAAATGTCTTTCTTGAAAATCTCGGATAGGATATGGAATTAGAGACGTATAATGTGGCAACATACTTTTTCTGCTTTCATTGGAGATGGAAATGGGAAAAATCCATTAACTTAATTTTTGTAAAAAAAAAAAATAAAAAAAAATACAAGGCTGTACACCCCCCGCCCCTTCGCACCCTTTCTCATTTCAAGGGGCCAAAATATTCTCAATCTGAGCTAACTATCGGTCCTATAAAAGCACTGGCACTAAAATTAGCGGATCTGATGAACTTGTGATTATGTATGTTGGTAGATGTAAATGGGAAAGCTAACGTTTCATTTCGTATTATCTTGTGATCATGCAAAGAAATCGGGAAGCACTCGATAGAAATCTGATTGGTGTAAGCATTAATTAATAAAGACAGTTATGGGTGGGACAATTCTATGAACCAGTCATAAGAGAGCTTAAGTTCGTCATTATGACGAGCATTCTTTTCAGACCGATTTGACGAGATGGCCCTGAAAACAATTGAATTTGTGTGCGTTTTCCTTTGATGGAACGTGTGTCAACTGGCAACAGGTACATCATCATTTAGGACAATCATCGCTGCACTGCAATAACTTATTATTTTAGATATAGACGGAAATTCCTCTATGGTTTAGAGTACAGAAACGAGTGTTGAACTGGGTGGGGGATTTATTCCAAGATGGCGACTTTTGTCCCTTGTATTGATATGATACTACTTGCAGGAGTGTAATTTAAACGATGTATTAATTGCCGAATCGCGTCGGCATCTTTATCAAAAAGATGTCAAAGGTTTTTTTTCAAGGGGGTTCGTATTTTTATTTATTTTTCACAATCCGGAAGACAAGCCCCTGTGTACAGACCTGAATCATAATCCAGGGTAGTGGATTTAAAAAATAAGCCTCCTCTGGTGTCCTGAAAAAAAGTTTAAATGAGGCATAGGGCCTGCCCTAGAACTGGTGACCCTGGTGCAACCGATTTCACAATTTAGTGGAGGATTATTACCTCATTATTATTAAATACTTAATTTGTTTGGTTGGTGTCCTGTGGTCAAGAAGATCTTTAACAAAACAAGAGGTACTGTGAGCAATGCTCACTAAGAATACCCCCCCCCCCCCCGATTACCCCAATCTCCCAAAGGGTGTTGTTAATAGGTATAAATTACCTCTTTCCTGAGTGTAAAATATGGTATGCCTTTGTAGAAGAAAATGGAAGATATAACCCGAACACAAATCCATGGCATCAACCTATAATTTTGACCTTGAGATCAAAGGTGAATGTACATGACACATAGTCTCATGGTGATACACCCATGTCTTATGGTACGACTATGTCAAAACCCTATAATCAATTCTGACCTTGAGATCAAAGTTCAAGGTCATATAGAGGTCATGAAGGTACCTGCAACATTGTCTCATGGTGATACACTAATGTGTCAAATATGGTATGCCTATGTCAAAGAACAAAGAAGTTATGGCCCGGACACGAATCCATTGTAAAAAAAAAAAAAACCAACCAACCTTTAAGTTTGACCTTAGGTCATATAGAGGTCATGAGGGTACTCGACACATCGTCTCATGGTGATCCACCTGTGTGCCAAATATGGTATGCTTAAGTCAAAGAACAAAGAAGTTATGGCCCGGACACGAATCTGCACAGACAGACAGACGGACAGAGTGATTCCTATATACCCCCTGAACTTCGTTCGGGGGGTATAATAATACCTATTTACCGGAAGAGTTCTGAAGTTCCACCCTAGCCACCACAACCCCTAACACAGGAGCAACGAATCATACAGTATTGGTGGATATCATCCTACACGGTACATGGAAACATGCAGTTCAACTGATAGATGTCCTGGCGTAGAGAACATTTTTTAAAATTGCATCATTCTATACAGGATTTTAGGGATCAATAAGATTTTTCACGAATTAATACATTTTTATCCTTCCACCCTATAACTATATCATGTACTAAGTATATAGATTGTTTAATGTTCAAAAGTCAAGAAGAATCCTTTTACCTGACAATATGCACTTTCAACTTACGAGTCAAATGAGTCATCCCTTAGCAACACAACCCGTGATCCAGGTATATTCAGTCTTACAATGTCGGTAAAGACATTCTCGTTCATCTTGACTATGCACTGACACAGTATGCTAGATGTCCAGGAGTTATTTTTTAAATGTAAAACTTATACGGAATCAACTTTGATACACCAGATGCGCATTTCGACAAATAATGTCTCTTCAGTGATGCTCAACCGAAATTTTTGAAATCCGAAATAACAATAAAGTTTAAGAGCTATTTAAGGGGAAAACAGAGTGCCAAAAAGTGGAGTCAAATTCGTCCAAGGATAAGAGCTATGCATGAGAGAGATAATTCTTAATTTTGAAATGAATTTCTAAATTTTATCACAACAATTAAATATACATTCGTATTTTCAAGCTAGTAACGAAGTACTTAGCTACTAGCTGCAGAACTGTAGCTCTCTGAAAAATATTTTGACATAACAGAGATCTACAGTTCCACCCCCTATAAAAAAAAACCTTCGATTTACGGCGCATGTTTTTTCTACGCACACTTCAAGCATTATAGCTCAAATTATCTAGAGACTTACGCTCTGAGCTCAATTGTTATCGATTCTGTATACTTTCTTCTACAATTCAGATCACTTTATTTACCTGTGCACGGCTTTAAATCGTCCTCCGCGTCTTCGGAATATCAATGTTTTGAAATTGTTGCCTTCTGAAGGCCATCTTGACCTACTGACAAACTCTCGTTGAATAGTCACGTGGTACAAGGAAAACAACCTGACCGACATTCCACGTGTTTACTTCACAACAAACCGCGCTCGACACCGCTTTTGATCTCTGTTGTAGCAAATAAACGATGACAACATATTATCTGTGTTTATCTTGTTTTTTCAGGTATTAACCAATTACTAGATTTAATAATTACACATACTTTCTCTCATTTTTTCCCCATCTTATCCTTCTTCCAAAACACGTACCCTTGCAATGTCTTTATTGCAATATATATATAGTCATTTTACTTACACATGAAATATAAAAATTATGCTCCCACAAGTGCATACCTTCCTCATTAGATGTAGTAAAGAATTAAGCTGAGCAGAGCAAAATGTATAGTACAAGTGATCATTGTCAGAAATCGACCATTTACATGTCCATTATGAATAATCTTGTGTATACTTTCTTGAATTATTCCGTTGGTACCATAAGTAGGTGGAGCTTGGAATGCCTGAACCTCCTCAGCAACCATTGAACGTGGACTTTGAAAGTTCAGATACAGACAGCTCACATAACTCCCTAGCTTCCTCTGGTTCTGAGATTACAAACCAAGATTCCTCTGATGTAGACTTCCGTAGTGAAGATGAAAGTGATATAGTACCCCTACCATTTGATGATTCCCTCCTTGATGAACCAGAGGCGGATGAACAGGATGAACAAAGTACACATATATTACACCAATTGCATCACTAAAAAGTAGATATAATTACCTTGGACCTGTGAAATTTAAATCCAACTGTGCAACTTTATTACACTTTAATTACTGTTATAAATATCGCTTCATATAGGTTAGCAACTGTACATATTTTACTTCCATTTTCTTTTTACCTCAAATCTAAATAATCGCATATGCTTGCCTTGAATTATATTCAGTTTATGTATTTATGTCCTCCAGATCCAGGATATTCTGTTTGCTGGGACAATGTTCAGAAGCTGAGTATTACCCTAATACCAAAAACCCTACCCCTGGGACCATCACATTTACAATTCTGGTAAAGGACTACCTGGTCTTTCTAAATTTAGTTTCAATTTAGTATCAATAGCACTAAAGGAGATCTTATTTAAGTGTTTTACATGTAAACAGTATATGGTAAGTTTGGAATAAACTGTCTGCTGAATATCTTGAGAACCCTTTGCTTGACAGATATTAAACTTGGTACATTATCAGGAGAAGATGACACCTATTGATTTTGAGGTCGCGTTGTCAAAGGTCAAGGGTCAAACTGAAAATAGAAATATACTGTCCGTTCAATATCTTGAGAACCCTTTGCTTGACAGACATCAAACTTGGTACACTGGTACATGTTAAGGAGTTGATGACCCGTATTGATTTTTAGGTCACATGGACAATCCCCTCTTGACATTGAAAGATATTGTCTGCTCAATATTTTGAATTTATGATACTAGTCTCAATTAAATGATGTGTGTATAACCCTTTTCAATGTTGCACCATGAGGGGCATGTGTGTTTTACAAACATCTCTTGTTTTTTTCATATACTGGGCTGGACTGATGCAGTGTTATGAAAATAATGCACATATTAATATTGCTATGAATCTATTACCTGACATAAAGCAGTGTTTTCCTGGCAGCTATTCCTTTCTGTTTAATTTCATCAAACAGCCAATGGAGTTCTTCAAAAATGTCCTTTCCTCTCTTATATTCAAGGTAAATACCTGGCCTATCAATTAAATCACAATGTTATATATGTTTAAGTAGAACAGTGTTTCTGAGAGAGAAAAATTTCCATATGCATTCTAAAATATTTCTAAAGGTTAAACTATGGATGGAAAGATTGGCAAACATGTGCTGTAGATAGAAAAAGGTGTTCAGTAGAATATACATATCGTCAACAGTCACATAATGTTAACATGTTATTGTTTCAGAGTTGTATAGTTGCGGACAACCAGAACACACAAACATATATATTTATAATTATCTTAACATTTTATACTATTATGCTTCAAAACAACAACAACCTTAAAAATTCTTTCAAGTATTTATCAGTAAGATTAGTCTTAACTTTAGAGCAAACGTAAAGAATAATTCTAAACAGCAACTTTATCTGACCTATTACCTGTCTGGAGATGCTGTTAACATTTTCATATTAGGAAGATGTATTTTTCCAGTAATATGCTTTAGAATTTTTTGGTGTGCAAGTTGCTGTCAGCAGTAAAAATGGTGTAGTTGGAAAGTGGGAGCGCAGCTCTCCAAGTCTTGAAAAGGTCGGTCAAAATGTATCACCCCTATAAACATTACATTCATTCACAACATGACAAAACTTTAAATCAGCTAGTACTTATTCAAAATAAAATTCAATTTGTTTAACCTTTCCATATTAAAATAAATCTTACCATGATGCCAATATGTGTGCCTTATCTATAGCAATCAAAGCAACTCTCTCCTTAAATACACATGAGTTCAATATCATATCACCCCATGAATCAAAATTCAGCAGGATCTCTGGTGACATATAGAGAATGGAATAGTTTCCTGCACTTATTCCTATATATGATATTATGTGTGTTTTAATTTGTGTATGCATTAGTTTGAAAATTGCAAACTACAGAGTCTATACATTTCTTTGGACATTACCATCAATCACATCAGGAGACATTTCATCCCTGCCCTTCATAACAGCTGCAGCTATACCATGTTTAGAAGCATGTTTACATTGATCTAGCATTAGACTTTTCAAAGGAGAAATCACAATACAAATATGTCTGACAGAAGAATCCTGTACACCTAGTATTAATGGAGGTAATACAAAGCATATACTTTTTCCAAACCCCGTGGGAAAAACACCCACAGTGTGCTTCTTCTGTAGCACACTCTCAATGACAGACATTTGTTTCAAATTCAAAATGAACGCGATGCTTGATTCTTTCATCAAAAATTTGTCGGATGGATACCGCCATATTATTAGATTGAGTAAAACGTCATACACTATTTTTTCCTACACGTCTTTCTAGGGTACATGTTTTGGAAGAAGGATAAGATTAAAAAATTGGTTAATTGCTGGAAAAAACAAGATAAACACAGATAATATGTTGTCATCGTTTATTTGCTACAACAGAGATCGAAACCGGTGTCGAACGCGGTTTGTTGTGAAATAAACACGTGGAATGTCGGTCAGATTGTTTTCCTTGTACCACGTGACTATTCAACGAGAGTTTGTCAGTAGGTCAAGATGGTCGTCAGAAGGCAACAATTTCAAAACATTGACATTCCGAAGACGCGGAGGACGATTTAAAGCCGTGCACAGGTAAATAAAGTGATCTGAATTGTAGAAAAAAGTATACACAATCGATAACAATTGAGCTCAGAGCGTAAGTCTCTAGATAATTCGAGCTATAATGCTTGAAACGTGCGCAGAAAAACGTGCGCCGTAAATCGAAGGTTTTTATAGGGGGTGGAACTGTAGCTCTGTTATGTCAAAATATTTTTTCAGAGAGCTACAGTTCCGCAGCTACTTAGCTACTGGACTGTAGAAACCCTCGGGGTCTAACAGTCCACCAGCAGAGGCCTTGACCCAGGGGTCATAATGTAAAACTTATACGGTACCAATTTTGATGCACCAGATGCGCATTTCGACAAATAGTGTCTCTTCAGTGATGCTCAACCGAAATTTTTGAAATCCGAAATAAAAATAAAGTTTAAGAGCTATTTTAGGGAAAAACAGAGTGACAAAAAGTGGAGTCAAATTCGTCCAAGGATAAGATAATATTGTGTGTATTTGGTCGTGACTCTCAGCCCCTTGGTGTAAAGAGGCCACGGAATTTACAAATGCTATTCCACGTAACCATAAATACTACCTACAGAATTTGGTAAACGTTTGCCGACTAGATCGTTTAAAAGTTGTTTCACGTCCCATTTGGGACTATATTTCATTCATAAAGAGACATCTCCAGTTTTAGGTAAAGTGCCACAGAATTTGACTTATGCATGGTGCTCAAAGCTGTAGCAGTGATGTTCTTTTTCGAAGAAACAATCAACCTCGTTTAGTCAGCGTCCAATTCAAGATGACTCCGCCGATTTACTTCATGTACAATTTTCATTCTACCAATTATCTTCAATATTACGACTCTTACAACTCATCTCCCACCAGATAATGAAAGACACCTTCCATTATATTGAGATCTGATATAGGATTTGCGCCTGTTAATTTTCAAAATGGGGTCAATTATAGAGTTCATGGGAACATGCAATTTCTTCCAAAAATAGATGTTTTCTAACCAAGAGAAAAAAACCCAATCTATCGGTATTGTTTTATTAGTTATTTTATATGAAAATGAAAATCAGTTAAACATATACGCAATGCATCATCCGATATTTAGTAACTGCGCGTGTATTTGTTATTGTTGATATATATCTGTAAGAGGATTCTGGGAAACGCTCATCCCGCTCTACTGTGGGGAAGACATGTTGGTGTTTACAACCTAGTCCACGCAATAAGTTCCTGGCAATTCAAGAAATTTTTCAATAAAGTTATCATCACTTATCGAGGATATATAACTTTCCTTTTGACTATTCCACTTAAAAGTGTACAACCTTACCATAAGATGCATTGTTTATTTTATTCCATATTATTTAGAAGTAAGCTCACAAAGAATGTCTGATGCAGGTGAATCAGTTGATCATGATGTCGAGATTCACGTTCCTAAATGGGTCAATTTAGACGAAAGCGGTCAAGGCTAAGTGCTGAATGTTCATCAGAAGATCAAAGAAGTAAACATTGTGATGGAAAACATAGAGTTTTCTCCAAGAATCAATGCAAGTCGTTTTTGCCCCGCCTCAATCTAATTAAAATCAGACTTCTTAGATCCGCTCCGTATACTTTGCGATTGTGAGCGTACCCTAGGATCTGATTTTGATTAGATTGTACCCCGCCCCTAAGGCCCCAGGGGTGAAGGAATCCTGAAATTTACAATTTATGTTCCCCTTGTTCCAAATATGTTTCATTCTAAATTTGAAAAGAATTGGAATGATAGTTATCAAGAAGAAGTTAATAATGTCTATTGTTCACAAATTTATTAACTGACCATTTTGTCCCCACCCTGATACCAAAACCCCTATCTGTAGGATCATTAAATTTACAATATTGGTAAAGGGCTATCTGTTCTTTTTAAATATACATTTAGTTTCAATTTAGTATCAATAACACTAAAGAAGGTGTTATTTTAATGTTTTACACATAAACACTATATACACGTACCAAGTTTGGCCCCGCCCTGGGGTCAGAACCCCTACCCCGGGAATCATGAAATTGACAATTTTGGTAGAGGTCTTCATGCTTTCCATCACCATACATTTAGTTTTTCTTACACATGTGCAGTTCTTGAGAAGAAGATTTTTGAAAATTGGGCAGTTTTTGCCCAGCCCGTAAGACCCCAAGGGTGCTGGAGACCTGAAATTTACAATTTATATCCCCCTTGTTCCAAAGATGCTTCATACCAAATATGAAAAGAATTGGGATGATAGTTATCAAGAAAAGGTTAAAAATGTCTATTGTTCACACATTTAATAACTGACTATTTTGGCACCACCCCGATATTAAAACTCCTACCCCTGGGATCATCAAATTTTAAATTTTGGTTAAGGACTACCTGGTCTTTCTAAATATCTATTTAGGTTCAATATAGTATCAACAGCACTAAAGAAGATGTTATTTAAGTGTTTTACACATAAACACTATATACCAAGTTTGGCCCCGCCCTGGGGTCAGAACCTCTACCCCAGAGATCATGAAATTTACGATTTTGGTAGAGGCCTTCCTGCTCCCCATCACCATGCATTTAGTTTTTCTTACATGTGTGCGGTTCTTAAGAAGAAGATTTTAAAAAATTGGTCAATTTTTGGCAGTTTTTGCCCCGTCCCTAAAGCCCCAGGGTGCTGGAGACCTGAAAATTTACAATTTATGCCCCCCTTGTCCCTAAGATGCTTCATACCAATTTGGAAAAGAATTGGACTAGTAGTTATCAAGAAGAAGTTAAAAATGTTCAATTGTTAACGCACGACGACGGACGACAACCGATTGCAATAGGTCACCTGAGTTTACTCATGTGACCTAAACATTGTTGAGTGTGGCGGAAAACAACAAAACCAAGCGTTGACAGAGGTGTAAGTGAAGCTTGCGTAACGCGCCCTCTGGTGAGAGAATGCTTTGACGGGCGTATAAAAACTCCAAACCTTATGATGTAGGGAAGGAATGCAACCTTGCCATTGTAGGAAGTGGTAGGAAATTAAAACCTTTCTGTGAGTCTGATGAGGTGGAACCAGATGATTACATAACGGAACTCCAAAACATAATGTGTAAAGTCTGAAAATACCACAATTATAACAAACACCATTATGACATCAGGGCATAATAACGGACGATGGAAAAGGGACAACTGTCTGGTTATTTGACAACACTTGTAAAGTAGGAGTTTGCCAAAAGCTGACTTCCAAGTGGAAAGGTCCTTAATTACTTTTGAAGAGAATAGATGATGTCAATAACCTTGTGGAGAAATGACCAAGGAAACCTGCAAAGATCTACCATGTTGATAGACCTTTGCTCTACAGGAAAATACTATTTCTGTCTGGTTCAAACGAACTACTCTATATGTAAAGTTTGAAGTAACTGTCGATGGTGTTCCATATTTCAATTAATTCTAATTCATACATTAATTGATTATTGCAAATCCAGAATCGTACATACTATTCTAAATTACGTCACATAATTCATATATCAACGGTGTGTGTATTAACAAAAATTCCTCTAAATCATAACCAATTCATTAAATCATAACTTATCCCCTAAAGCATTACCTGACCCTTTTGGATAGGAATTTTGGTAAAATACAAACACCAACATAAAAAAAACTAGAATACATGTATTTTAATTTCAACATCCACAAACTTATTTCAACTTATGATATGTAAAAGGGAAATGAAATTATAAAGAGAAAACCCCGAACGGACAGACGGACGTACAGACATCGCTGTACCATAATACGTCCCGTCTAAAGACTTATTTCAACTGGTTAGCTGATGGAGCCGAAATTGACCCTGACAATCGAGAGTCGCGAAACATGTTCAAAATTCAACCTCCTTCTGCTCTCTTGCCGCTTGAAATATGGGTAATTGTGGTTATTTCGTGTGCTTTAATCATTTCTACAGCTGACTACATTCCCCGATTTTCGTTAACAGTAGTTAAATTATCATAAACATGAAAAACTCCGATCTACCTACCTGTCGAAGCGGTATGCAGTACTCTTTTAACTCATAACTGGAAAGACTCCAAACGAATTTTCTTGCATAACCGATACATTATGATTTAGGACATGGGTAGCCGTGTAAATGATCCCAACCTATTTTTGCATTTTTGGGATTACCTCCCCTTTGAAGGGGTCATGGCCATTCATTTCAACAAACTTAAATCCCCTTCAGTTAAGGATTATTTGTATTAAGTTTGATTGAAATAGGCCCAGTGGTTCTGGAGAAGATTTACCTATATACCAGCATGTACATGTAACACTCTGATCCCCTAATGTGGCCCCACCCTAACTTCACGGGCCATGATCTGATTCTTCACCAGAATGGAAGAGAAGAGGGATTGAGTATTGTTTATTAACTTTAAATGGTTTTTGAAATTATCCCAAAATAAGTGGATCTGCTGAGGATTCAGAAAAATACAAGCACCCCCCCCCCCCTATCCTTGGGTAGCTTACAATATTGTAAATCATTTCTATACCAAATATGTTTGTTTATTTATGGCAAATTTAGGCTAACCTATTAATTGTCACCTTGCATATAATTGTATTGCTCTTTTCCTCGTGTAATTGTTAAGTAAATATTACAGTCAAAGATACCGTTTTCTTGTAGTACATACCACTTGTCACTAATATCTGACAATATCAAATAATTACAAGAAGTTCTTTATCGTTTATTTTAAAAAAAAAACAGCTTTAAAGTGTTCTTAAAACATTTTTGTTAGGCAATCCTTTGTCTGTTTAGGCTTTTATATAGAAGAAAGTCCACTTATAGTGAAAAGGTTACCTGTAGGTGTCCAATAAGTTGACAATTGCTGTCCATCATTTTTAAGAAAGGACAAATACTGTCCGTTCTTAAAAGTAATGGACAGTAATTGTCAACTTATTGGACAGTGCCAGGTAAACCCAATAACTATTTGACCTCTACAGGTAGGCTGAAAAGAAGAGAAAGACAATACATTTGTCAAAGAGATACAAATTAAATTTTAAATTCCCTTCAAGTAAGAATCAACACAGATATCGGGGAAAAAAATCACTGAAACACTTAAAACAATATTTCCCCTTAGTAGAATTCTCTGCTTCAACTTTAAGATTCACAATTTTTTTTAAATTCCATTGGCCATTATGATATCGCAAGAAAACTTAAATTTGAAAGACAGAATTCCGTACTTGTATTTGAATTTCACTGGATCCAGAGGTACGGTACATCCTGAAACTTCTTCACAACGCTTTCTTTATTTTTTCTTTATTAACATATCCTAATTCTGATTTCTTATTTTCACTTTCATGAATAATTTCATTTCACGAGATGGGCGTATTAGGTTCTTTTGGCTGGCGTTAATTATTTCCTCATCCAAATATTCGAAAACACAATGCTATTCATATCAAAATTTGGCTCCATGACCTTCTCACCCTCCATATCCAGAATATAACACCCATTAAGATAATATTCGCAGTACTTTCATTAGAATCCTTAAATTTTGATCTGAATAGCCACCCCCCATCAGAGGACATGTTGATATGGCTCAGTACTACAGAGTGAGTGAATATAAAACCTGCAGTACAAGATTACTTATCCAACTAGTGAACAAAAGAAACAGACTTCTACACAAGACTGGTTATACTGTCAGACTGTTCAAAAATAGCTCTATTCATAATTATCATTGTCAATGGGTTTACCTGAGTCTGTCCGTTCTTAGAACAAAGGATGTAATGTTTTAAGTAGGATATAATCCTCAAACTGTCCATTCTGTGAGAGAAAGAAATTTAATGTAAACATGTAATCAAAAAGTATAAGAGGCTGTAAAAACACGATAAAACTTGTAAATAAGAGACAAACAGCTAATTGGTAAAACGTACTTAAAATAGTGCCAGTGGGCAAGAAAAGAGCCTGACGTATCACCTGTTGCCAGAACGTTTAATGGGAAAGAAAACGAGAATGACTGTTTATATCAGGTATTTGTATTGTCACGTGATTCCAAGCCTTGACAGAAGTGAAAGTGAAGCTTGCGTAACGCGCCCTTTAATGAGAGAATGATGTAATCTAATTTATTCATCATGACAACATATTCACCTCAGTAACGTTCAATAAAGGAAGTAATATATTATTGTTCGTTCCTTAAAATAGACATCATTTTAGAAGTACGTGTACTGAGCTTTTGAAATGAAAAATGACACTCAAGCTTGTGAGCATCAATTGCCAGATTTATATCGTTGGATTACGGTACATGTATTTAGTTGCCAGATTTATATCGTTGGATTACGGTACATGTATTTAGTTGCCAGATTTATATCGTTGGATTACGGTACATGTATTTAGTTGCCAGATTTATATCGTTGGATTACGGTACATGTATTTAGTTGCCAGATTTATATCGTTGGATTACGGTACATGTATTTAGTTGCCAGATATATGTCGTTGAGGTAAGGTTTGAAACTCAAATGTTATTATCTAGTCTAGATCCGATTGTGTCCCCTGTTGAATTTGAACTTTAAGGTCCAGATGAAATACATTGGACAAGGATTGATTGATTGATTATATTGCGTTTTCCGCCACACTAAACAATTTTTCAGTTATCTGGTGGTGCCCGGTTTTTATACGCCCGTCTTTAGACATATTATGGTACAGCGATGTCTGTACGTCCGTCTGTCCGTTCAGGGTTTTCTCTTTATAATTTCATTTCCCTTTTACATATCATGCTGAAACTTGCTGTGTAGCTTCTTTGTAGGTCACTCTAGATCATACTGCAACTTTGATCCATTTCGACCTTTTTTCCAGGAGTTTTGCCCCTTAATTTGGAAATAATTATTATATGGAGGGTACATAATTTGTCCGCCCTACTCCTCCCACAGTTTTCAAGTGAGGACCTTCTTATTTTGTGGAGTGTTTGTATAGGTATTGCAAATGTGCATGTGGGATGGATTTTGATTTTCTACAATTGTTGAGAAAATTACAGGTTGTTGAACTTAGTCTATTTGGAAATTAATATTCTACGGAGGGTACATAATTTGTCCGCCCAACTCCTCCCACAGTTTTC
This sequence comes from Ostrea edulis, assembly GCF_947568905.1. NCBI lineage: Eukaryota > Metazoa > Mollusca > Bivalvia > Ostreida > Ostreidae > Ostrea > Ostrea edulis. The sequence continues at coordinate 90,352,964 of NC_079168.1, read as the reverse complement.
AAGTGAGGACCATCTTATTTTGTGGAGTGTTTGTATGGGTATTGAAGATGTGCATATGGGGAAGGATTTTGATTTTCTTCCATTTTTGAAAAAATTACAGGTTGTTGAACTTGGTCCATTTTGAGGAAATCTCGATTTTTAAGCTAAGACCCTTTGTTCATATGAAAGTTTGTCACAGCCTCATGATGGCTGATACTACCTGAAGCAAAGTTATACAAATTATAGCACAAGAAAAACACCCTATGTAAGCATTTCACGGGCGTATTTTGTACCGTTTGCGGTACTCTTTTTATTGGTGGAAGAGAGAACCCAGACACAATGTACCTGGGAAGAGACCACCGACCTTCAGAAAGTAAACTGGGAAACTTTCTCACTTAACCGGCGCGAGCGGGATTCGAACCCGTGCCGACCAGACGACTCTTAATTCTAAGGTTAAATGTTAAAGCTTCAAATATTTCAATTCCATTACTTAAGCCTACATATCAGTACAGATATAAGACCAATGAAATATTTCTTTAAAAATCTGTTTTGAGACGCATTTTAATTACATTTCTTTTAGAAATGCATGCCTATGGTCCACGAGTTGCAGCAACTTGTTTATCAGAACATATGACGTAATACACGTATGGATAAAATTTCAATTAAATTGCGATCAAGTGACATGATTTTTAATTACTGAACCCTTGAGTTGTTTGCTTCTTCACTGTAAGAGTCAAACATTGCATTGCCTAATGATCAAAATAGGAAAATTACAAAATCCTCCTAAAATGCACATGTGTACACTTTTAGCATATTCTATTATGAAAGAGTTTGCATTATGAAATTTCATTTACTAAATCCCTTTAATGTGTGCGAGCATTTTCAAGCATTTTTTTTTTTTTTGGTTTTTTTTTTTTGTTTTTTGTTTTTGTTTTTTTGTTTTTGCTGTATTAAACATGTTTATGCTATATAGGTCTAGGAAAAAAAAGCATATTTATATAAGACGTCATTGCATAGAGATCTTTTTTCAAACCGGTGACGGTAGCGTTTTGATAGAGCGTTTGCTTCTTGACCGGGAAGTTGTGAGTTCGAGCCCCGCTCGTGCCAGGGTTAGGGTTAGGGTCAGACATAATGCTCCTTCGCCATACGCTCTGCAATTGGGTCTTTCGGATATGACCTTAAAACGGAGGTCCCGCGTCGCGACACGTGTTGGCACGTTAAGTACCCACTCACTGCTGCGGACCTGAGCGTTAAGCATAGGTCTATATTTGTAGTACTTCACCTACAGCTGGTGACGTCTCGATGTGAGTGCAAAATTCTCCAGAGTTCGAGTCCAGCTCGTGACATGCCTAAAACGTAAACATGGGTATTAGGTAAGACGTAAACATGGGTATTAGGTAAGACGTAAACATGGGTATTAGGTAGTGATTGCCCCTTTCCCAGTCGCTCTAGATAGCTTTTAGAAGTGAGAGTAAAAGCTCTTGTAGATAATTATGATCTTTAAAACGGATTTACTGATTGTATCTTGTTTAACGTCCCTATTAAGAATTTTTCACTTATATGAAGACGTCACCAAGACCTGTGAACGGCTTCAAATTTAGGCCTTTGGTCGGCGCTTACGGCCATTGAGCAGTGATGGTTCTTTAGCGTGCCACACTCACTCTGTTTTTAAGGTCCTCGCCGAGGACCCGTGACATTTTCACCTGATGCCATGCGTTTCGCGATGCAACTGCCACTACATATTTTAACGACTTACATTGTAGGTCTGTTGCGGCCGGGATTCGAACCCCGACCTTCCGCATACGGTGCGAATGCTCTACCTCTAGACCACCGCGGTGGTTTTAAAACGGAGGTCACATGTGACGGAAGACGTTGGCACGTTAATTAAAGAACCCTCACTGCTTCGGTCTTGAGCGCTAAGCGTTGATCTAAATTTGTGGTATCAGCTGTATGGTGACGTCTCGATGCAAGTGTGTGAAATATTCTTGAAGGGACGTAAAACAACAAAACAAGAATACCGCCAACGGTACATAATGCGCCCGTGAAAAGCTAATATCGGGTGTTTTTCTTACACCATGATTTGTAGAACTTGGCTTCGAGTAGTATCAGCAATCATCAGTGTGACATACTTTCTTTGCATCGTAAAAACAAGACAAATCATGCACTCTCTATGTAATATTTTCACTTGACATAAGATGTATACATGTGTATCAAATTTGATGGTCCTTGCCCGCAACGAATCGATCTGCATCCTGCTATTATGACCTTGACCTTTGAATTTAAGAAACATTAGGCACTCTCCACTTAGCATCAAGACGGTCCTAGCCCCAACAGATCAGGTTTGTATACTGCCTACAAGGTTTCCCTATCAAGTGATACTGTGACCTTAACCTTTGGCTTTGAAAAATAATAGGCATCTCCCTCTCATTATGGTGACCAAATGTACCAACTTGGAATATCTTGGAGCTTACAATTCGGTTTGTATTCTGCCTACAAGGTCTTCCTAATGTGATACTGCAACCTTGACCTTTGATCTCTAACCTTGAAAAACATTAGGCATCTTTCTCTCATTATGGTGATCAAATGTCCCAAGTTGCAATATCCTGGAGCTTACTGACGGTTCGGTTTGTATCCTGCCTACTAGGTAATGTACGACTTTGACCTTGAAAAACAATAAGCATTTTCCTCTCATCATAGTGATCAAATATACCAAATTGTAATATCCTGGAGCTTACGGTTCGGTTTGTATCCTGCCCACAAGGGTTTCATACTAGATTTTCTTACTAAATGATACCACTATCTTGACCTTTGACCGCTGATTTGGAAAAACTATACGCATCTTCTTCTCATCATGGTGATCCAATGTACCAAGTTGTAAAATCCTGGAGCTTACGTTTCGGTCTGCATCCTGCCTACAAAGTCCGGACAGACGGACGGCGCCTTACCATACTACGTCCCGTCTTCGACGGGCGTATGAAAAGCATATATTTTCAATGTGCGATTTCAGAAAGGTGGTAGGGGTACTAGGGTTAGAATAAGCAACCATGCCTTTCTCGGGAATATCTGCTAGTTTAAAGAAAAAATTATTTCAATTGTATAACTTAATGTATACTAGTACCGTATACAGTATCTATTGAGTTAGCGAAAGATTCTTTGAACAATATGTTACAAAAACAAATACAAGCAAGGCAATTGTCGGCTCTATGAACGTGAATGTGATGCTCTTTGCTTGAAGTCTGTAGACTTCCTCCGCTCCCCCCCCCCCCTCCCCCCCCCCCCCTACATGTTCTTTTTCTTGGGGGAAATTAAATAAGGTGGGAATCACCTTTCTTGTATCTACAGGGATTGAACTTGAATGTTATATGAATGTATTGATATTTTCCGTAAAATGTTTTGAACACAAAGGAGATGTATTTGTGACTTTAGAACCATCTTGACAAAGATTCTATTCCCATATTCGTCAAAATTATAGGGAAAAGTACATACATAAAGATACATACGTACATACATTTCTGTATCTTTAACACACTAGGGCACATTACTACTTTCGCTGTGACAAAAGTTTGACAGATCAACGTAAACTTGGGTATAACTGATGTCACTGATAACAAAGGGAAATAAGTCGGGGAGCTCTAAACGAACACTCTTGCTCCATGTGCATGAAAATTACATTATTGTTTTATTTGTGCAGTATACATGTAAACTGACTTCCTTGAACACACAATTAATTTACACAAACTATGGTTTCCTTCCACCTTTAACCATTTATGATTATATCAACACCTATACAATTAATATACCAAGTAATATTTTCCATAGAATAGCAAGTTCTTTCCTTTGTTAATCTCTTACGTCAAATAAGATGACATTTGTGTACACACTCGGTGATTACCGCAAATGGTGAGAAAAATCCAAACAAGATGTACTGTGAGCAATGCTCACTAAGAATACCCCACGCTTACCCCAATCTCCCAAAGGGTGTTTATAATGGGTATACATTACCTCTTTCCTGAGTGTAAAAATATGGTATGCCTTTGTAGAAGAAAATGGAAGATATAGTCCGAACACAAATCCATGGCATAAACCTATAATTTTGACCTTGAGATCAAAGGTCAAGGTCATAAAGGGGTCATGAATGTACATGACACATAGTCTCATGGTGATACACCCATGTCTTATGGTATGACTATGTCAAAACCCTATAATCAATTTTGACCTTGAGGTCAATGTTCAAGGTCATATAGAGGTCATGAAGGTACTCGACACATCGTCTCATGATGATACACTCATGTGTCAAATATGGTATGCCTATGTCAAAGAACAAAGACGTTATGGCCCGGACACGAATCCATTGTAAAAAAAAAAAAAAAAAAAAAACCTTTAATTTTGACCGTGAGGTCAAGGGTCAAGGTAATATAGAGGTCATGAAGGTACTCGACACATCGTCTTGTGGTGATCCACCTGTGTGCCAAATATGGTATGCCTAAGTCAAAGAACAAAGAAGTTATGGCCCGGACACGAATCTGCACAGATGGACAGACAGAGTGATTCCTATATACCCCCCAGAACTTCAAGAACGACAAACTGAGATAACTGCGTGGATCAGTTCTGTAATTTGGGAGTTCAAAGCCCACAGAGATATTTTGTGTGCCAACGAGTTATGATCTTAATCAATACGTGTCCACCAATTATAACGTCCCTAGCCAACGAATCTAAGAAGATATCCATGAACCCGAGTATCACTCAAAGTAAAGTATCAATATTAGATGTGATGTGATGTGGTGTACATGCGCATCTTCAAAACTCCGACAATTTGGTGTCCTTATGGAGAAAATGATGTTTTATTCACTTCTGATTCTTGTTATATATAACCATCTTGCGAGCCGCTAATTATCCTCAATGATTAAACTGTGACCCAAATAAATATTTCTCCTTTATAGGTTAAACCAAGATCATCTAGAATTTATTTACAAATATATACATTACAGCCTTAAAAAAATATTCAGAAAAGTTCTAATAGTTTTTAAACTGAGATTTTGACATTGCTTCTGGATCATGACATAGTAGCTGATCATAGTGTCCCATCCTGATGATCAGGGAGTTATATATTTCACAATTTGGTAGATGCCCCATGCTCATTCTGATCTTATATCAAGTTTATATATGTACTAAACGTTTTAATTGAGAGAAAATGCATTTTAACCCTTGAAGGGGTGTGTTTGTGATATTCTGGTCCAGGGGTTACGAGTTTCTTGGTAGAGGTCCCCCTGTTAATTGCCACCGCCTACTCAATTGGAAGTTCTTGTGCTTGATATTCAGGAACAAATAAGATATTTACAGTTAGAGACTCCCATGTTCAATACCGGTATGAACCTAATTTTTTCAAAATATTCAGGAATAGAGAAAAATTGTAAAAAAAAAAAATCATTAGTGTATCATGCAATGGTCCCGCCCTGGAGACAAAACCCTGGTTTTAATATACACTTTCATTTGTGAACAAACAATAGAAAAGGTATACATAGTATTATTTATACTTTATAATCGATTAGTTTCAACATTCATCGTACGTGTATTTAGGTTTAAGGGGGAAGTGAGGGGCGGGTCTGAAAATTGTGAATTTAGTTTTTTGTCAGACATTGAACTTTTGATTTCGCCCCTTTGAAGTCGTTAGTTTAGTTTGATAAATTATATTAGTATTATTTTTCCATGGGGTAGTGGGGATGTATGTACCTTAGATCTTTATATACACACTATCCACACTTTTAAGGTGCCTGTGGTTTCTACAAAATTTTGAGGTCGCAAATCAATATCTTACAGTTTCAAATGCTACATTTACATACATACCCAATTAAGCTTGTTCAGTTCAATAACATTCATTTACTAGAAGCATTTCATTTGGAATATTATATACAATTAATAATTGATTCAGATAAATCACTTAAAGAAATAAAAAACGCTTAGGACGTTTTTCTGACATATGCTCTCCATGAAACTGAACATATATCCATTTTGCAGCACATTTGTTTTAATATAGTAATATTTGATCGTAAATGAGTTACCTTTTGAAACTCTTGAATAGTCCTTAGAATGAATCTCGAAAGGTTTGATCACGTAATATAACACGACTGAGAAAAGTAACATTTGGGTGTTCCTGCTCTAAGATACTAAATAATTATGTTAAAATGCAATTTATTTGGTAAACATTTTTTATTACCTTTACACATGAACTCCATATGAAATTCAATTTTATAGTTTCTTGGTTCTGTAAATATACTACAAAAGCTACCTTATTATTTTAATCTGTTTCTTCAGAATACAGCACTTTTGTGCAAATTTTGTATGCAAGCAGACCAAGAAACTATAAAATTTACTTTAGTTTCTTGGTCTGCTTGCATAAAAATTTTGCACAAAAGTGCTGTATTCTGAAGAAACAGATTAAAATAATAAGGTAGCTTTTGTATTATATTTACAGAACTCACAGTATTTGTATATCTACATTTTGAATGCTATGAAATAGTTTTGTTATTTGGCCATTCGGATTTCCAAATGAAAATCAAGAACATGCTCATAAGGGTCCTAAATCTTTAACACATGTGAAAGTAACTGTAAAATTGAAGTTTGATATTTTGACCCTTACAAAAAGAAAACACAAAATAAGGAAACAAAAACCTCGATGCTTTGACTCGAATTTAAATGAACGGATGCTTTGACTCAAAATCAAAAGAATGGCTTCTACAAATGCAGTGTAATGAACAAAGTAACTAGGTTTAAGAATATCTTACAGTATAGGAATGGAATAAAGAAAAGACATTACTTCAGTTCAGAGGCTTTCCAATATTTGAAATGAAAAATGGCTGCTCTTGGATTTGACATTTCAATGAAATATGATTTTGATTTTACATTAATTAGGTAGATTTTACATTAATTAGGTAGATTTTACATTAATTAGGTATATCTTTTAAACAAGATGTACTTGGACATGACGTGTCATTATCAATGACAGTGAAACAAACAATCAGATTATCGACACTCCAAAATAGTTTTGTCATGATTCAACCAAATACTTCATTTTAAGTTTATTTGCCAGAATTGTTTGCCACAGACTTGCTAGAATTGTTTGCTGCGAACATTTGCCAGAACCGTTTGCAGCAAATTTACAAGAACTGTTTGCTGCAAATTTACCAGAACCAGATTTATATCAATATGCATGCCAGAAATGTTTGCCAGGATCGTTTGCAGCAAACTTGCCAGAACCGTTGGCCGCAACGCTCATTTGCATATCAATTATGAATTTGCAGCAAACAATTGCCAGAAGTTTGCTGCTAGCTTGTGGCTTTACCACAACTGTTTACCAGAACCTTTGTATTTCAGTAAGGGCAGGGTTCCGTGTTTGCCCAACTAACTATTTTATATTGCTTATGTAAAACTTAGCTTATATGAGTTATGAGATTGATCACTGTTCGTTATCTTCACACTGTTCGTTATATTCACTTTTCATATATCGATTTGTCAGAAAATTGTGATTTTAAGCGGAAGGCACAAGGTGAGCATTTTTACTTTAATTTAGTAAAACGACAAAATTACATGTATATGATGAGTGGCAGAAATATGTCACCATAGATAATAACTCACAACGTAATAGCCTTACGAAATGAGTTGTGACAACCAAAGTTTCCTGCAGGTGGTAAAAAGTCCTACTTGGGCCATTTTTAAATGAAGGTTTTTAATCTCCCAACGAAAAACATAAATAAGCGAAAGATCTAATAATATTTAATTGAACGTCTGAAAGGATATACGCAGTTTCATGTATTAGGAATGACAGATCTCTAAGTGTATTCAACACAGGAAATAACTACTAGAATACGTATCTAATCTTTATATCGATTTTGTTTAGGTTTATGGCCTCTCCATACTGCTGATTCCTTCATATTTCCCCCCATCCATTGCATTCATAAGGCACAAATTAAGGCGGTTTATGGTACTAAAAGGGTTCATTTAATTTGATTCCATTTCTATGAAAACAAAATTACAATTTTTTGCCATGGTATATATACAATCTACCGCCAGAAAGTGCACAGTCTTAATAGTTTATTTTATCTGAATATTTGCACTTAATGAAAAGAAATGGAACAAATTGAACGTCATGTTCCGATACGGGAGATACATGTATAAATCTGCATTAAAATATGTACTTTTTATCTTGAATCAATAGCTGACTATAGTTTTTAGTGGAAATCGAGAAAAGGAGAGGAGAAATCACACAAATGCTTATATATATAGAGGGGAAGAATTGAACGAAAATACTGAGTGTAGAAATTTATCATAATTACATCATTCCTTTATGATATTTCTATATTCAGTAAGTATTCGTCAGGATCATATCATTAGACATCTTTTAAAATAGATAATTTATATATTTATACCCGTACTTTATAAAGAGTGTATTGTTTTCCCAGGCCATTCGTCCGATTGTCACACTATATTTTTTCTCACAATTTAAACAGCAGCCTATTCATTTTAGAATGTGATCGGGGGTGTCCTCTAAATGTGCAAGGAGGTTTCAGAGATTCATTTCATCATAGGGGTCAATTTGATGTTGAAAAACAACACTTTTTTTTTTTTACAAATACTAGCACGTGGATCCCAGAACTCCTTAACATTTTACGAAGTAGACTAATCAGCTTTGGGAATATGATTGATGGTGTCCTGTAGATGTACAATGAGGTTTTGGGATGAAAAGATGAAGATAACGAACAGTGATTAATATCATAACTCCTATAAAGAATACAAAACTCAAAGTACAAACAAACATAGATCCCTGAACATATCAGAGATGTGATCAAGTGCCAAGGAGCATTAAACATTTCCTGTTGACGGTCACACATGCCATAAGATTTATATTTAGATCAGGTAAACAGTAATCAGTAGTCAAAATCAGTGTGTAAAGAACGGCCTAACAATTGGTATGAAACACGTCAGACAGCATTTGACCAAATGACAGGTGGTATTGGTAAATTAGATCATTATAACGACCATAGAATTTGCGTAATCCTAACTTTAAACGAGACTGTAAAAACCCCTGTAACATCAACTTATTTGTTAGTCGCCTACCTTGATTTAAGAACTGATCATACGCAGAACAAGCTCTTACGTATCGAATCAGTTGAGGGGCAACCACAATATATTGCTGCATAAATATGGGAAGTTGACGATTGAGAAGCTGAAGTTATCCCAGTTGATATTAAAAAGATGCCTGGAGTTCCTCATTGACAATATCTACGTAGTGTCTGGTGGTCAGGTCTTCCAAGAATTCACATAGACACGAATTGTGCTCCTTCATTAGGTGATCAGGGTTTATATTCTTAAGAGGCAGAATTTATTCAAAAGCTTCTTCATGTACATTTAGATATAGTGACGGTGTTTTACCTACTCACAATATTCATTTTCATTAATATGTCGATTGGATATATCCCTGTGAACTTTAAGTAAAATATAACAGAGTATTCTACATTTGCTGAATACTTGGATATTTTATTGAACATAAATGTTAACGACAAACTAACACTTTATGACAAAAGGGATGACTTCAGCTTCTCCACCGTCAATTTGTCTCAACGGATTCGATACGCAAGAGATTGGTCTGCGTATGATCAATTTTCGCCCCCCCCCCCCCACAATGCAGAAGGGGACATAGAAATACCGGTATCCGTCCGTCCCACTTGACTTTGTGAACGCAACTCCGACGAAACCGCTCAACGGATTTTATTCAAATGTTTTAGGATTGTTAGTCAGCATACGTAACTGTACTGATACCCCCAGTTCAAAGTCAACTCCATTGTCAATGCACACACTTTATTTAATTCTAGTAAGCATGATCCAATTATACAACATCCATGTGTATGTGTGGTGGTCGTGTGGTGTGATTTACTGCAAATATACAAAACAAAAAATAAATAAAGTATTTCATAGCAAAGACAAATTACCTAACATTTGATAAATGTTATCCTAGTAAACAAATACTCTATCAACCTCAGTAAGTAACATTGTTTACAGTAAATACTCTACACTTGTACTCTAGAAAACCAGTACATAATGCCCAAAAAACAATTTCATCAGACTAGAAAGTAAAGAATTTATGTTCCTAGAAACTACATAATATTACACATAAATAGCTAGAGGAAAACATTCCTATCAATACATGAAAATTGCAGAGTGCACAAAAAATTCACACCAAAAGTTTCACAGCATAATTCTATGTCCTTCAATACTAGAAAATTAATATGAACCATATTATCATATACTTTGCAAACGTTACGATAAAGCTATGAATTTTCTAACAAACGTGCACTCTAAACATGCTACCAAAATGCACTTTCGCAAGTAAACACGCTGTAAACATTCAGTTAACAACATTATGTACATAAATTCTCTTGTAGAATAATTTGCATATAAAATGTCAAGTTTAACTTACCATCTTAGAAGTTTCTCTCATAGAAAAAATATAGGGTCTTCAGCACAGGTGACTAGTAATCTAAGAATGGCTGGTAAATTGTACTAAAGCTCGTGCACCCGCGAAAAATGTAAAAATCCAAGCTAAACCGGATATTGAAACATTCAAATAAATCCGGGAAAATATGGACCCGTGACATTCACACCTGATGCCGAGCGTTTGGCGATATAACTGTCACTACCTGCTTTAACGACTTGGGTCTATCGCGACTGGGATTAAATAGATTGAATATAATGTGGCATGTCGTATGACTGTATTGTATATTTGCATTAAAAATCCGAAAATGGTGACCTGGGAGTTGAGACGTCACCAACAGTAGATGACATATCACAAATGTATACCTATGCTTAGCGCCCAGGGCCATAGCAGTAAGAGTTCTTTAACGTGCTGACCCCTGCCGCGACATAGGTTCTCCGTTTTTAAGTTCATATCTGAACCTTCAAATACCGAGCATTTGGCGAAGGAACAATTACTACCTTATGTTTACGCCTTAGGCTTGATGCGGCATGGCACGAGCAACATCCAGGTTTAATTAAATCCATCTGAAATCTATACATGTATCTTTACCGAATTCAAACAAAACCTTTACTTGTCAATTTCTGTATAAGTACAATAAAAAGCCCTCCGATATTAAACAGAAAAGCTAATAGTTTTTTGTAATTTAAAAAAAAAAATACAGAAATACGTTAACATTTATTTGATGTTACGTTCATCTAAGCTAGAATATACAAAATTCTGACCAACACTTGTTGAAAAGGGTATTTCCGATAGTGTTGGTTCCAATTCCCAGTGAGCACTCTGTTTTGGAAATGGAGGCGTTATGTTTAATGACTGAAGTTGCGGAGAAAGAGCACCTGTCCCGAAAGACATACACAAAGACAATAACCCAAGGCTAGAAAAAATACAATACTTCAGAGTTCTTGAGTCTCCAAAGCAGGTGGTTGTTAAGCGTGAAATTTTTTATCAAATTAGTCTGTTGTTAAACCTCTGTTGTTAAACCTCTTGTTAACCATGCTTCCCTCGAGTCCAATAAGCATGAATTTCTTGATCTTACCATTCCTCATATTCTGCGAATGGCGTGTCGCTTTTGACCCAACCGCATGACAACATCGATTTCCTTAATAGAAGATGATAGAATTAATTGTTTAATACATCCAGACGACAAATGATGTTGAGGCACAATGTATTAGTATCTGGCGAAAACTGGTCAATATGTAAGAGACAAAACAATGAATAGGCTCTAGAAGTGATCGACTACAGCACGCATAGAGACTGGACCTACAGTGTTAAAATGACATCATCTTGATATTAATGTAGGTGGATTGTCGGTCTGGGAAAAGGGTACCAGTGTGCAATTTCTAATTGCTCTGCAACAATGTTTGCAAAACAATGTTCGCATATCAGGAAACTTTCATTTCACAAATAATATGTTTTTATGTTTATAAAGTCAGGGCAAAAATAGATATTACACTCCTTATCATGGAGCAATACTATATGTGTGTGTACAAATATCACTCCATTGAGTATTAATAATTTTCTTAATCATTCAGCTGTTAATTAAAGGGACTGCTTCACGTTTTTCTAGAGAAATATTTTTCATTTGTATGTTAAAAATTAAACATATAACTCATTTTATGTTGACAATCAAAATTTGGAACGTCTGAATGCAAGGCTAAGAGCAATATTTTAGCTTTGATTCTGTGTTAAGTAAACAAAGACTCGATTCTTTGTATGTAAACAAACAAACCAGTGAGGTGTTAATTTAGTCATTTAAAGCATCTTCATTTTGTACAATCACAAATTTTACTTAAAGTATATTTGAGATGTGATATATATATAGATAGATAGATAGATAGGACTTGCCTAGATGGTCGAGCGGTCTAGAGTGCTGATTACATGCGCCTAGGAGATTTAGTTCTGCAGGTCGTGAGTTCAACCCCGGGTAGGGGCGGAAGTGGGTATCCAAATAAAGCGTAATTTTCTGTGCTTTATATATATATATATATATATATATAAAGCACAGAAATAGCAATGAACTCTTAAATGAACAAACTGCCCTAAGTGAAGAAATTTTTAATATAAAGCACAGAATATGTATATATGTATATATATATATGAGGTAAAGATAACGAACAGTGATCAATCTCATAACTCCTACAAGCAATACAAAATAGATAGTTGGGCAAACACGGACCCCTGGACACACTAGAGGTATATATTTAATAAATTTGGATTAATATCCATTTATTTTGAAAACTTCGTAAACAATGACACACCCCTATCTTTGTTTTCAAAACTAATAATAAACTTTTTATAATGAGCTTTTGTCATGATGATATGGCATGCCAAACGTTACAATATTTGATCTTTTCCATTTGTATTGTATAATTTTCCATTTGTATTCTATATTTTCCATTTGCATTGTATAATTTTTCATTTGCATTGTATAATTTTCATTTGTATTGTATAATTTTCCATTTGTATTCTATATTTTCCATTTGTATTATATATTTTTTTTGTTTGCATTGTATAATTTCCATTTGCATTGCAAAATCTTTCATTTGTATTGCATCCGAGGGATTGTTTATTTTGATTTGTTACGAAGGATTTCATTAGTTTAGGTCCCACTTATATTTAGCCGTCACCAGATGCAGGTGACGTACCACAAATAGGCTTACTAGTATTGTTAAATGTACGTGCATAGTGGCACATAGAACTTTCCTTGCTCCTTGTAACTATGAATAATTAATGCAAATTAGTTGACCTATGACGTCGCAACATTGAAGCGGGCCGTATATTGATACGACCCTATCAGGTATGCGCATTTCTATTTTCAGACGGGATTTCCCCTTTGCACATGCGCACTGATCAGAAATTGAGAGAATATAAATAAGCGCTTCGTTGGGAAATATTTTTATAGAAATTGATCAAGAAATGAATTTTTTGATATTTTCGACTGGTTGTGATTAAAGAGATTGATATACTCCCAACTCGGTGATTAAACTAATAATTGTTATGAGGATATTTTGATTTGAATCTTCGATTTTTGTAAGTAGCTTGAATTTCCTCTGACGTTTAAGTTGCAGCAAGTCCGATTCAGAGTTTTTTCCTCATTTTCTGGGTAAATCATATTTCCTTACAGCGAATTTTGAGAAAAATACTACTTCCGGTTGATTGTTTTCATTATTAAACGTATTTTTTCGTTAGATTTTTAAATTTTTCTCGGCTTTTGAAATGATATTTCAAAGAGAATTTGATTGAAATATGCATTCTTATCTCTAAAGTTTTCAAATTTAGGGAATGCACTTGATTTTAGTTCCCGTTTCTATACAAACCTCCATAAAATAAAATAAAATCATCAGTTATCTTCGTCAAGATTCAATAACGACTTGTTTTGGCAGATGGGGCAGTGCCTGTCTGAACTGTTTTACTTATTGCCCCTACACCACAGTCAACAATGTTTATTGTCCACTTGCTTTCATTTATATCAAAATTTAAAAATCATCTGATGTGCTAAGCTAAGGGTGTTTTATCCAGCCCTCTGCATACAATATTTTGTACAAAGACTACTTGTAAGCTCTTGACTGAAGAGGGGGAAATTCTAATCCTGAAGAGATTATTTTGCCAATGGCCTGTATATTGAGACATCAGATTCCGTAACAAGGAAATCAAAATTTTCTGTAAGGTCAAAATGATTCTTTCATTCGTTTGGCACCTAGCGCCCCCACTGAGCATGTAACTAGATTACTTCACCGTCTGATAATTCTTCTATTTCTAATTTCATATATGAATTTTCTTCTTGAGGTGGATAATGAAAAATTTTCATTTCCAGCTCTACCTTGCGCCGTGTACGTAGCCTTACTAGACTCAGCTCAGGGAAGGTAGAAATCGCCAAGACATCGTTTACTGAAAATTTACATACACGTGCTTCCGTTTCTCAAAATACACCGGATGTTGATATTTTCCTACCTATTTACGTATGGCGCATGCCCCAAAACACGCATATTAAGTACATCCGGTAGGAGCATGATTAGTTCAAGGAAAGTTCTATGTGAGTGGTGTAGCAGTGGGGGTTCTTTAAAGGGTTTTACCACGATTTTTATTGCTTGTAAATTTATATGAAAATGTGGTGTTTTGAATCGTGCTATTATTATTTTTTTCGATATAAAGCGTGCTTTAGTGATTATTTTGTATCGAAAGTGCAAAAAGACAGATATGCATACTCTCGTTCAATCTCTACCCAGAGTTATCGTTCCTTACACTCACTTACAAGTGAGAGCAAGGAACGACAGCTTTGGGTAGAGATTGATTAGTATGTGACGTCATATGTGTCCATCGCGGTGAAGTGAGCAAGCATGAAAACATTTAAACAATTTGTGAACAGCACATACAAAATGGAGATATTCAACAGTTACAAGTCCCATTATATTGTGCTGTACAGTATATAGCTGTAATAATCAGCACAAAAAAGAGGAGTTTCTTTACTTTTACCAACGAAGCAAGTCGGAGAAATTTTGTGAGCTTAGAACTAAATTTAGAAATACTTCAAACCAACGGAAAACCATCTTCAATGACGAACTTACATATTGCATTCTAACTCATTTAATTCATGATATCGACATTTCTGTTTATGAATTAATAGGCTCGTTGTCCTTCAGACTGGACATAATCAGAGACTGCCTTCAGTTTGAGAACTCTTATAGCCTACCAGGTATTGAGGCAATCATTGAAGTCACCGCGGGTCTGGCAACCACAGAAATTTCTGTGTAGCATACACTTTTTATATATGTGCACCTTTGATTTCATATGCAACGATAAATCCCCCCCCCCCCCACGCTTGAAGTTTTGAGTATTGACACCATGTACGAAATGACTACACTGTCTACCCCCCCCCCCCCCCCGATTAAAATAGTAAGAAAATAAAAAAGTCGAAAAAATGCCAGTTAATAATCGTCAAAAATGCTGAAATACGGCGGCTTTATTTTTAAAAAAATGACGGTGCGTGCCAACGTAGTGAAAAAAAAAATGCAACAATATAATGAATGACAGCCCCCCCCCCTTTTTTTTTAAGTAATGAGAGGGACGATTATAAGGTAGAGGTTACGACTATTTGCCCCATCTCCCCCCCCCCCCTCTCTCTCCCTCTTAAACTCACACTATACGATTTAAGAAGTCGATCGATTTTCATCAGATTGGTAATTTTAACCCCCCCCCCCTTTTGAAAAATAAAATTATAAATTAAATCAATATCGGTAAATCGACTGTTTCCTTCGACACATTGTAGGTCAATGCATCAATTTAACGTAGTTCCACACTTCTGTGACGTCATATGATTTTGCAAAGTCAATGATTTAATGATAGGAACATAAATTTTGTTGGAATCTTTTTCAATAGTTATTGTAAAAAATCTTGTTAGCCATAAAATATTTCAAAATTCTTAGTTATATTTGAATAGTCAATGATAGGTTTCAAAATATTGAATCCAAGGACAATAACTCTGTTTTCATGCAATTATTTATCAAGTCCATAATGCGATAGATTTCCTTTATTTTTGACAAACATTTTACCATGGTGATAAGGAATCATTATCTGTGTCTTTTCATGAAATTACATAAAATTTTAATCCCGAGTGATTTTAAATAGCTCAGCTGTATGGTGCCATACTTCAGTTTTTGATGGGGGTATACATAATCTGGAAGCTATAGATTTGAAATGATTAAGGAAAGGTATGAATTTTTTCCCATGAATAACTATAACAGATGTAACTCTACTAATATAAACAGAAAAAATGATATGTAAACCATGCTATAAGGAAATTGCGTCCACATTTGTTTGTTTTTTAACATTTTGGGGAATAACGCTAATTCAATAATTTTGCACATATTATTCTAAAACTTGATGAACATATTGAAAATGACATGTGTTTTAGTTATTGACATGTTTCCCGATAAATAAATGCAATTCAAAAAATATTTTGTTGTTTTTATATTAAAATAACAACAAATAACTGTTCCCAATGAATTTCATAAAAATCCACATCGGGGTATATGACTTTAGTGGTGTATGTAATGAAAATTAATATGGAAACCCTTAATTGTTTTGCCTTTTTTCATTACTCTGAATGTTAATTTATTGATTCCAAACAAAAAAATGCTACCTAAACCCCAAAAATCCAGGACTAAGGACCCACCTTAATTAAAAGCAAATCTTCTCTACCTTCTCCAGTGTAACGGTTAGAGAAGAACTGATTTTAATTAGATTATCATTGGCTAATGCATGTTACACTCTACACACACAGACCTCTAATGCTTTAAAACTGTTATGATCGACAAGGGAACACAGTCAAAATGTTTGCTAACGAAATGTGTCATTCAGATATATACCAAAAGTTGAAAATTCCATCCTTTCTGTGAGCGGGATCTCCGTCCGAGTCCGTCAATGCCGATGTACGTATTAGGCTAAAATAAATGTTTGCTGAGGGAATTTCTTTAAGATTTGGCTCAGCGGCAGGTTCAAATATGTATGGCGGAATCTTAAATACTAACGGGATGTCATCGATGTCGGAACATTAATTATCCATTCTGTATAATTTATGACTTTCAGTAGAATCTATTCACACACACATACATAGGTGCTGCAGCACATTGACACGTATGACGTCATGACGTATCACGTGACTAAATAGCTCATTGGTGACGATTTGAGGAGCGGAAGCTTTGAATATAAATATGCAGATAAAATGCATGTTTGTATCAATTAATGGGAGTAATGAAACAATATAACAGCAGAAACGTGCTTTATTAAGGTTACTCCTTCTTATTTTAATTACATTAAAAATCGTGGCCTGTCTGCTTTTAAGGTCACATTATCTGAAAGATCCGTGATTCTCACTTTTAAATAGCAATGCGTATGGGCAAGTATAAAACTATATTTACGTCACAGGCACTCGACGTTTTAAATATCTATAATAAAAAAAATTGTCTTCCTGTAAACATAATATTATGTTTACAGGAAGACAATGTTTTTTATTATAGATATTTAAAACGTCGAGTGCCTGTGATTTACGTCTAAGGTTTGATGCAGCCATAATACGAGTAGAACTCGAACATGCGACTTCACGGTTACGAACCAAGGGCATATCACTGAAATACCGCGATCGGTTCCATATAAGGACTAGTTGAACATACATGTAGAGAGCTAGCAATGAGGAATCTTGCGCCGGGAGCGTGGTTACGGGGGCGCCACTTTATGAGGCAGGCGGGTCCAGGGGACGAAGCCCCCGAAAGCTCCTGGATTTTACAGATTTTATAGGGCTTGAAATATGTCATTTTTAATCAAGTGAAATTAGTAAAATTACGCAAATCTTAAGGGTTTCTGGAAAAATTAAGTTCTCTCATAAAGTAATTAAAGAAATCAAAAGATTTTGTCATTTATTTCTCCGGGAATGGAAGAAATTATTGCTTCTTTTATCGTTTAATACATTTTTCTAAACAAGATACCAAGATTTATCTTAAATTTAGAAATGTTAGAGGGGGGTTGCACTGGACTCACTAGGGATCTTAAGACAGTCCCCAGATATCAAACAGTTTACTGCATCTTTTTGTTCAGAATTATCTAGATCAGCCAGTGGTTAAATAAGAGACTATTTTGAATATGCTGATCACATTAGACGCATAAAAGCGACAAATTAATGGGGGGAGGGGGGGTTCAGTAGTTACGCCATTACACTTAGCAAATATGGTACATTCCTGCGAAACGTGGCTCCTGAACTTTACCTCTTCAAAATCTCGCGCATTACCAAATTCGATAAACGATAACTTAAATTGAATAGTTGTAACAAACCAAACTCGATGTTAACAATTGATGGGGACCCAAGGGCCGAATTAAGTCCCCCGAACCTACTGAATTCTGACTAAATAAAAATGTGCATGCTTTTCTGGACAATTATTTTTTTTTAATGATCAGGGGAGGGGGGGGTGATTCACCATTACTAGAGCTAGCTACGTATTTTTAAAAATAATTAGTCCTGCATGGACCCATTCTCTACCCAGAGTTATCGTTCCCACTACGCTCCACTAATACCTCTGTCAACGTCTAAAAATCATATCAAAACGTACTAAAACTAACTTAGCATATCAAACTGTAATTATCATATCTAAGCAAATCAAACACTTGTCTGAATTTTATAAACGCAGAAGCTGGTAAATATGAGACACCTGAGCGAATTAAAAGGTTTTAAAAAAATATTCATTCATCCAATAATACTAGAATAATCATGGAATTCGTTGTTTTTGTGAACTTACTGTAAGATTTTAAGCTTAACACTAAAACTTGTAAATTCATACTTTATAATGCAATAGGTAGAAATAAGTTTTGCCAAGAATCTTGACATTCAGACGTTGACAGAGGTGTTGTAGCGCAGCGTAATACGCCCTCTTATGAGAGATTGGCATGGACCTGGTCGCGGTAGCTCAGTGATAAATCGCCTGGTTTGTGGGCAGGAGGTCGTGAGTTCGAGAACCGTTACTGTTATTGCCGCATCAAACCTAAGACATAAACAAAGACACTGATTGCTCCTTTGCCAAACACTCGGCATTTAAAAGTTTTTTCGTAATGACCTTAAAGCTGACATGAAATAATAAATATAGTATAATTCTATATGTCCGCCATATTTCTCTGCTAATCCGCCATATTAGTTGGATATTCTATTGTTATATGTATCAGGGTTCGCATGGTATATAAGGGGACGAGTTTTGCTACGCTTCACTTCACATCAGTGTCTTCGATCTACCTGTGCGGGTAGTTTCGACAGGTAACGCGTACATCTCCGATACTAAATAGGACATCAAGAAGAAATGAAATCTCGTTTTGAAACACCACGCAGTGCTCAAAATTACAATAAACATATCGTACAGTAGTAAATCATTCTAAAAGCTTTGGATAGATAAATATAGAATGCCTTTTCTTTACGTGAATGTGCGTACATTTGCAATAGATATGTTAAAACTATATTGATGAAATGGAATAGGCAAAGGGTATAAAATCTATACCATTCACACTTACTTCAAGCAAAATGCAAATACATAAATGCTACTGTACGTATAAACAGGTTGGGAACACTTCCCCTGTAGCGAGATATTCTCGCTAAAACGCGATTATCCCTCTCTAGCGAGAAATAAACATTACCATAAACAGGTGTTTTGGCGTCTTTATTGAAGATAATGGCAAATTCCGTGCGACGCTGAATAAGTGCGACACACACTCAACATGATGCGAATTGTTTCTATGAAATTGACAACACAGTCAAGAAATTGCATATCAAAGTTGCCACGTAAGAAGGAGCTCTCTGAAATCCAATACACATCGTGAATGTTTTTGTTTTGATTAATATATTTGCAGAAGTATCAGACATTTTAGCACTTTTTCTTCTTTTCACGGGAAACACGAAGAGATGTACTCCACGGGTGTTTTTCTCGGTTGTACGGGATATATTTACTCTCGCTAGAGAGGGATAATCGCGTTTTAGCGAGAATATCTCGCTATAGGGGAAAAGTGTTCCCAACCTGATAAAGAAGACGTGGTCATGTATGCTCGCCATGAAAAAGCATCGAATGCGGACGACTATTTACCTGGGTCTACTCATAATATCTGTAAAGGACCGCAGATGTACGTGTACACTTGTCGAAAATACTCAAAGTAGTAGTAAAACTCCCTTTATTAGCATAATCCATGAAACAAAACGATACACTCCATTTGTATTCCAACAGTAAACAACATTGTACAGACTGCGACACACTTAGCCCGTGCCGATCAGCTATCTTCAATCAGGGAAAGTATCAGAGTAGAATATTTACCCTGTATTGTGCATGAATCCTTATACCGTATTATTTACTGGAGAGAGAGAGAGAGAGATTCAAACGATGATCTTGTAATAATCGCGCTCTTATTAAGGCAAATGATATCGTTAATTCAATATAAGAGAACAGTAACTCAATATTGCTCTCATTAATTGATAATACAGATTTATTTGATTCATTTAAAGCACGCAATAATTAAAAATTAAACATATACTTAAATAATGTTATTTTCAAATACTTCATTGTATGCTAATTTGGCGTTCAATATATCTTATATATCTATGCCATTTTGCGTTATTACATTCTGCGTTGAACTCGACGCAAATTGTACTAATACAAAATGTAATAATTGATTTTATCATATTATGCGTCGTTATCAAGCAAATAGAATCAAGGGGAGGGGACAAGAGTGTCTGTCCCCCACCTTTGATAACACTATCCATTTTTTTGTTATTTTGTAATGCAAATAAGAGATATATTGGGTGACAACCCCCCCCCCCCCTTCCCCAACTTGACCCCAGCTTGAAAGTTCTGATATAATAATAGAAGACACACACCACCACCAATTAAGAAATGAAGGCACTCATAGTAGAGGACTCTAACCACCCCATTCCACCCCCAACGATGGAAGAAAATGAAGTGTAGGGGAAAATTATTGAGGCAGTCAAAGTAAAAGACTCTTTTAACCCTTCACCCCCACATTAGGACTTTGAACATCGGAGAAAACATCTTGGTTTGTTGGTTGTTGTTGTTGGGGGGGGGGGTGTTTGTTGTTTTTTTTAAATTTTATTGCTGTTTTCGTTCATCTTTTTTAATTATTATTTTGAATGGCAAGAAATTTTGAAGAATCCAATTTTCCCGTTTTTTTTCTTCCTGTTGTACCTCCTCCTCCCCCCCCCCCCCCCCCCCCCCCCCAATGAAAAATGATGATTCATGTCTGGTTATTACATGTACATTTTGCTTTGCAACACATGCTTGTATACTAATTGTATGGTGTAGAATTGCACCCTTTACCAAGTTTTCCTTCATTTACACAGTGTAAGGAATGGTAAACCAAAATCACTAAACAAAATGCATAAAGGCCAAGATAGTTTTAAGCGTAGGAACTTCATTCACGAATACATAAATACATGTAATTCAGAAAAATCGCATGCATGCATTGCAGGACTATAGCATATGTGTGTTTTAACGTTTCTGTAACATGCCATAATGATTACTTTCAGGCTTGAGTTTAATTTATTCATAAATATTTTCATGTCGTAGATCTGGCGCAATGGATATATTCTGAAAATAGACATACCGCTGTACGTCGAAATTTCAAATTCAAATGTATTCGATAAGATGTTAGTATTCATAAATCAGTAATATTCGTGTTGAGGTTTTATTTGATATGATACAGTGTCAATCTACTGTAATGCATTAGTAGGATATGCAAAAGGCAAAAGTATAAACATTTTCTAGTATCGATATCTATATGACCACGAAAAAACATTATATAATTTATATCCGGATTCACATGCCGATTTAGATATCAATAAAAACAAAGCAGCATAATTTGGGGGAGGAGGTTCTAATGAGTCTGATGAAATTAAAAGAAGGAACCCCACATTTGCATTCAAACTAGATGTACTTCAAAATGAATTTATTTCTGCTCTGGCTGAAAGCATGATTCTAAATTCGGGAACGAATCTTGCATACAAAATAATTAATAGGGGAACACATAAATTCGAGCTCTTTTGGAATTTAATGAAATGCAGATATGCACATTTCTTTCAACACGAATTGATGTGTTGTTTCAGACACGTATACAGGTGCTTGGGGTGGGCAGGGAGGCTGGGCTGGTCTGCTCTCCCCACTTTTTTGACAATTTACTTTTTTTTCGTTATTCAAACATACAAAGTCAGTATTTTCTACATGCACAGTTCAAACTAATATTTTTTTAAAACTTGTAATGAATTCAATTATAAGCATCAACTCCTGTAAGTTTTCAATATATTGTCAATCACAAATTTTTAAATAGCTGGAAATTTTTAATGCTTGTAAGCTTACCATTATAACAGTGATCAATTTTCTTTCCTTCTGTGAAATGATATAATGTACATCGAAGTAGGACAGTCTCTCTCTCTCTCTCTCTCTCTCTCTCTCTCCTGTTCAATCAATGAATATGGACACACAGAGACCGTGTATAATTATGTGGTTTCCAAAGAGACAATAAAACTATACTTTCGTTTATACATTTCCTTTTATATGTGTCTTTGTGTAATCAACTGTTTATTATGGATTGCAAATGTAATACTCGCATTTTCAAACAGATACATATTTTCGATCATCATTCCCTTATTTGTATATCCAAGTGTGTATATGATCATTGATAAATTTTGAATTGAGCACGCAATATATCCAACCAGATGCTCAGTGTCTATGATTAGATTCCCGATTTCTATAAACTGCAAAACCTCGACCAGACAAGCATTCAATAGAGGAAAACTTTTCGACTCTGACATCTCCCCTGACTGAAGACGCCCTGTTTGGCACGGGTGAAGTGTGTCGCAGTCTGTATAATGGAATGACAACGTGTTGTAAAGTTCTAACGAGATACAAATGGTGTTTATCATTTTGTTTCGTGGATTTATCAGAATAAAGAGAATATAATATTTTCGGTAAGTGCATATCTCCGATACCTGTTGAATAGACGTCCGTATTTGATACGGGTTTTTTTTTTTGTGTGGCGAATATGCCATGTGCATCACATATTATGCACATGGCATGGACCTGTATTTTGCAAGAATTGATATAAATAATATTTTATGCTCTTTGCTTATTCCATTCTATCAGTATGTAATTGGCAAATGATTTCTCCGTATTTATTTCATAAGAAACTGCAAATATGCCAGAAAAGCTTCTTTTTTTCTAAAATCTAAACTTTCGGAATGTTGCATTGGTATACAATGAATATTTTGTAATTTTGAGCAAAGCATAATGTTTTATAATGTGATTTTATTTGTTTCGTATTCCCTATATATTACTATCGGAGATGTGCACTGGTCGAGTCCACCTAGAAAAATCACTCAGGTGTGACAATCATATTTGGGATATATACGGGTAGAGTAAATTAGGCTACCTGAGTGAAATATGGCGGATAAGATGAGGAAGGTGTACGTATTTATTATTTCATGTCAGCTTTAAAAACAGATATTCCGTATCGCTGCACAGGCGTTGGCACGATAAAGAACCGTCATTGCTACGACCCTGTGTACTAAGCACGTCAACATTTGAGGTACATCAGTGACGTTAACTAATGAAATCCTTCGTAACAAATCAAAATAAACAGTCCCTGGATACAATACAAATGGAAAATTATACAATGCAAATGGAAAATATAAAATACAAATGAAAAATTATACAATACAAATGGAAAATATAAAATACAAATGAAAAATTATACAATACAAATGGAAAATATAGAATACAAATGGAAATTATACAATACAAATGGAAAATTATACAATACAAATGGAAATTATACAATGCAAATGAAAAATTATACAATACAAATGGAAATTATACAATGCAAATGAAAAATTATACAATACAAATGGAAAATATAGAATACAAATGGAAATTATACAATACAAATGGAAAATTATACAATACAAATGGAAAATATAAAATACAAATGAAAAATTATACAATACAAATGGAAAATTATACAATACAAATGGAAATTATACAATGCAAATGAAAAATTATACAATACAAATGGAAATTATACAATGCAAATGAAAAATTATACAATACAAATGGAAAATATAGAATACAAATGGAAATTATACAATGCAAATGGAAAATATAGAATACAAATGGAAAATTATACAATACAAATAGAAAATTATACAATACAAATGGAAATTATACAATGCAAATGAAAAATTATACAATACAAATGGAAAATATAGAATACAAATGGAAAATTATACAATACAAATGGGAAATTATACAATACAAATGGAAATTATACAATGCAAATGGAAAATATAGAATACAAATGGAAAATTATACAATACAAATGGGAAATTATACAATACAAATGGAAATTATACAATGCAAATGGAAAATATAGAATACAAATGGAAAATTATACAATACAAATGGAAAATATAGAATACAAATGGAAAATTATACAATACAAATGGAAATTATACAATACAAATGGAAAAGATCAATTATTGCAACGTTTGACATACCATATGATGAATAACCTTTAAGTTAATTATTTTTGGTGAAGCCTTCTAAACATATTTGACTGTAGATTTTGATCATTTAAAGTGAAAAACAAAATTGGGGGAGGGGGGGGGTCGTGAATCAGTCTCTTTAAAGTACCTGTAATCTTTTTTTTTTTCTTTTTTTTTAAAAAGGCAACAACAACACGCGACACGCATTATTATAATCAGTAGTCTGAATTGCAAAAACTCCAATCACATCTACATGTATCTTTCATGCTCCGCAAAATTTTATATTGTAACAAAAAACCTGACTATAGTTAATGCCATATTTAATTAGATAGATCTAATAGTTATTCCCCTGTGAGACTTCATTCCTATTGATCTCAAATAAATGCTGTCTATTTCGATCCAACTTGTTATAGACATTGTTGCCTATCCCATTTCCCTAATTATATATGCAGTTTATGAATTCTGTCGAAAATTATTTATATTCCGCAATTTTGAAATAGAAAAATCCATACACGAGCAAAAAACTCTGGCATTCCGTAGCTCAGTTTTTGTGATTGGATAATCATTGAAATGTTTAATGAAAAATACATTTTAAGTGAACATGGCATTTATTATTATGATCAAACAAATGACGTCATAAACCAAGTTCAAACAAAATGACATAATAGACCAAAATATACAAAATTAATTGGCTGGGACAACTTTTAAAATACAAACAGTTCTGGCTCAGTGGTTCTTGAGAAAAAGATTTTTAAAGATTTTCCCTATAGATTTGTATGTAAAACTTTGATCCCCTATTGTGGCCCCATCCAACCCCCGGGGGCCATGATTTTAACAAACATGAATCTGCACTATGTCAGAAAGCTTTCAGGTAAATTTCAGCTTTTCTAGCCTAGTGGTTCTTGAGAAGAATTTTAAATGACCCCACCCTATTTTTGCATTTTTGTGATCATCTCCCCTTTAAAAAGGACATGGCCCTTCATTTGAACAAACTTGAAAGCTCTTCACCTAAGGATGCTTTTGGCCAAGTTTGGTTGAAATTGGCCTAGTGGTTCTGGAGAAGAAGTTGAAAATTTAAAAAGTTTACAGACGGGCAACAGGCGATCAGAATAGCTCGCTTTCAGCTCAAGTGAGCTAATAAAAAAATATCCTGGAGTTCCTCATTGACAATATTTTCGTGGTCTTTGGTGATCAGGTCTTCCAACAGTCTGTTGCAATTCCCATGGTCACGAATTGTGTTCCTTTATTAGCTGACCTGTTTTTATAGTCCTTTAAAGCAGAATTTATTCAAAAACTTATACGTGAGAAGAAAAAATCTCTTGCTGTGGCCTTCAATTCGACATTTAGATATATCGACGACGTTTTATCTATCAACAATAATGACTTTCATTCATATGTTGATTCGATATATCCCTTGAACGCGAAATAAAAAACACGACAGATCCGTCCACTTCTGCTTCATACTTAGATATTTTATTGAAAATATATACTAAGAGCAATCTAATAACTCAACTTTATGACAAACGGGATGATTTCAGTTTCTCCATCGTCAACTTCCCATATTTATGTAGCAATATTCCATTATCACCTGCATATGGTGTTTATAGCTTTCAATTGATTCGATACGCAAGAGCTTGTTCTGTGTATGGTCAGTTTACGGGCGAGATTTTTTAAACTTGCAAAGATGATCGAGCGGTCTAGCTCTGACACTGATCATGCACTGCTAGATTTAGTCCCACAAGTCATGAGTTCAACTCAAATTTATGGCATGTTAAACTTTGCAATGTCTTTTCTATTCAAATTATATAATTTTACATTTGTAATGTATATTTTCCATTCGTATTGTATGCTAGTCATTTTTCATTTATATTGCATTTTTTCCATTTGTATTACATGTATATAATTTTCCATTTATATTCTATAATTTTCTATTTGTATTGTGTCCGAGAGATTGTTTATTTTGATTTAATATGACGGATTTCATTGGTCAAATAGAAAGACAATCCTTAATGATAAATTCTATTTTCTGTCTCGTGATCGATTTGGCCTGTTTAAGACATATTTTTATCATCTGGCCATTGTTTTCATATTAGTCGCTTAGTTCACAAAACAAATCTGAAAATGGCATGCTGTCAAAACTGATATACCAATACCACGAGGAAGCTGTCTCATCAGCGTTTTGTGAAAATGACATGTTCAACATAATCCCCTTCAACGGTGTTTGTCATTTAACCAGTTGACCCCGTCTAAGGCTGATCAAACAGTGAGACTGAAAATACACCCCTCCTTCCAAAACAAAACAACGTTTCAGTTTTGGAAAACATTACATACATGTACAATGTACCTGTTTAGCAAGTGTTCGATTGTCTCTACACTAAGATTCGTTTAGGTAGCAATTTTTTTTTTTTACAGATCGTAGAATATCAAAGAGTTATTTTGGTATGAAAGCTTTGGTATGTACATGTAGTAAGGAAGGACGCTAACATGAAAAATGAGAGCTGGAGAGAGGTGCAAGAGAAAAGGCATATGGAGGGAATACAGGAGACCAGGGGAGAATTCAAAAAGAGATTTCAGAGTGGGAAAGTCGTGTCTCCATTTCCATCCCATCAAATTGCCGTTTAGCCACAAAATCAATTGGCGATAGGGGTATCTGGATACAGATGTGTCTACTAAGAATGTTCATCGCAGTATAAACTTATGACACATCATGTATAGGAAAAATAAGAGATCTTTAGGATCGGAATATTAGTTATAATTCGTCTGAGCGCGCTTTCAAACAATACACTCAGCATGTGTGAAAAGGAACCTGAAAGAAACATCAACGTTTCGTCTAAAGTTGTTTTCACAACCAGGACGTTTGCAGCAAAACAACAGCTTTCCCACGTGCTGCTTCCCCTCCAAAATCGGCGATTGCAATAGGCCAAGGTCCATCTAAGATACATGTATAAGTACCTGTTGCAGAGCGTTATTTGCAAGGAAAATAACGCTTTGATACTAACTTTTCTCCAGACAAGAGGACAGGACTTAAGGGTATGAAGAAGAAAGGATGAAGAGCACACGAGATATTACGTCATAAAGGATTGGGAACCGCTATGAATAAGGGACTCCTTTAGTTGGACCTAGCTCAATTAAGTTATATCAACAAAACAAACCATAAACAAAACGAAAAGAAAAACCCCTGCAAGTCATATGCATAGTTTATTTAAAACATTCCTCGGATCCATCTCTTTAAACAGGATACATCTTTTCTAAACAGTGCAATAAATACCTAATATTGCTATATTTATATTCTTTGTACAGCCAAATGAAACCCATTTCTGCATGCACAACATGTTTATCATACATTTCATGATTAAATCATTTCATGCTGATTTGATAATCTCTTTCAATGTGTACTGAGCCACCTTAAAGATACGCACTAACATGGGTCCGTTGTCATTACTTTACCGGTGAGGTCATACTTATGTCGAGCCATTGGCATTAAAAAAAGAAAGATTAACGATTTGTACCCTGTCCCTCAAATTCAGGTTTATATTGAAGACAGGAATAACTTTAAATGTTGGGGAACAAATAAATCATTCCGTCCTGTCTCCGTTACTTGCAACAAATTATGAAAAATTGTGGTTGGCGAACGGAATGGCGAGAAAGCTTGGTTTAGAGCTTTTAAAACCCTTTTATTTCGCACTGTCTATTGAAAAATGAATTGGGCATTTTTATTTCATAAAACAAAAAGTTGGTATATTATTGACATTTATAATATAAGACTTCTGCAAAAACGTACTTTTAAAAATCACAATATATAACATTAAATAGAACCCAATAACAATTATCAAATGTACTTGGAATATTAAAAAATTATAAGAAATATTGAATTTGATCACCTCAGTCGTCTTCAGATGGACTGCTGTATATGCCATTATGGTTTTGAATTATTTATTTTAAGAAGTATTTTTCACACAATGACATCATTATTGATAGGAATTATCATTCTGTAATAAATATACTCGAGATTAGCACGTTTATTTATATTTTGTACAAACAATTAAAGACATTATTATTAATTTTCTATTATTACATTGTACGTTTAACATTGCATTGCATTTTTCATAATTTGTAAGTGGTAGATTTTTTCTTTTTATGATGCTAGTAATATGCATTCCTTGATTGTATTCTAATTTAATACCAAATAGCCTATTTTCAATCGACCAATGACAACGGACTGCATTCATGATAACGGACATCTTTTGAAACATAGTAACATAAGTCCCCACAAAGACATAAATCTGTGATATAATTCTCCACAAAGACATAAATCTGTGTGACATAATTCTCTACAAAAAAAATTCTGTGTGACATAGTTCCCCACAAAGACATAAATCTGTGTGACATAATTCTCTACAAAGACATAAATCTGTGTGACATAATTCTCTACAAAGACATAAATCTGTGTGACATAATTCTCTACAAAGACATATATCTGTGTGACATAATTCTCTACAAAGACATAAATCTGTGTGATATAATTCTCTACAAAGACATAAATCTGTGTGACATAATTCTCTACAAAGACATAAATATGTGTGACATAATTCTCTACAAAGACATAAATCTGTGTGACATAATTCTCTACAAAGACATAAATCTGTGTGACGTAGTACCCTACAAAGACATAAATCTGTGTGACATAATTCTGTGTGACATAATTCTCTACAAAGACATAAATCTGTGTGACATAATTCTCTACAAAGACCTAAATCTGTGTGACGTAATTCTCTACAAAGACATAAATCTGTGTGACATAGTTCCCCACAAAGAAATAAATCTCTGTGACATAATTCTCTACAAAGACATAAATCTGTGTGACATAATTCTCTACAAAGACATAAATCTGTGTGACATAATTCTCTGCAAAGACATATATCTGTGTGACATAATTCTCTACAAAGACATAAATCTGTGTGATATAATTCTCTACAAAGACATAAATCTGTGTGACATAATTCTCTACAAAGACATAAATCTGTGTGACGTAGTACCCTACAAAGACATAAATCTGTGTGACATAATTCTGTGTGACATAATTCTCTACAAAGACATAAATCTGTGTGACATAATTCTCTACAAAAACATAAATCTGTGTGACATAATACCCTACAAAGAAAATTCTGTGTGACATAATTCTCTACAAAGACATAAATCTGTGTGACATAATTCTCTACAAAGACATAAATCTGTGTGACATAATTCTCTACAAAGACATAAATCTGTGTGACATAATACCCTACAAAGAAAATTCTGTGTGACATAATTCTCTACAAAGACATAAATCTGTGTGACATAATTCTCTACAAAGACCTAAATCTGTGTGACATAATTCTCTACAAAGACATAAATCTGTGTGACATAATTCTCTACAAAGACCTAAATCTGTGTGACATAATTCTCTACAAAGACATAAATCTGTGTGACATAATTCTCTACAAAGACATAAATCTGTGTGACATAATTCTCTACAAAGACATGAATCTGTGTGACATAATTCTCTACAAAGACATAAATCTGTGTGACATAATTCTCTACAAAGACATAAATCTGTGTGACATAATTCTCTACAAAGACATAAATCTGTGTGACGTAATACCCTACAAAGAAAATTCTGTGTGACATAATTCTCTACAAAGACATAAATCTGTGTGACATAATTCTCTACAAAGACATAAATCTGTGTGACATAATTCTCTACAAAGACATAAATCTGTGTGACATAATTCTCTACAAAGACATAAATCTGTGTGACGTAATACCCTACAAAGAAAATTCTGTGTGACATAATTCTCTACAAAGACATAAATCTGTGTGACGTAATACCCTACAAAGACATAAATCTGTGTGACATAATTCTCTACAAAGACATAAATCTGTGTGACATAATTCTCTACAAAGACATAAATCTGTGTGACATAATTCTCTACAAAGACATAAATCTGTGTGACATAATTCTCTACAAAGACATAAATCTGTGTGACATAATTCTCTACAAAGTCATAAATCTGTGTGACATAATTCTCTACAAAGACATAAATCTGTGTGACATAATTCTCTACAAAGACATAAATCTGTGTGACGTAATACCCTACAAAGAAAATTCTGTGTGACATAATTCTCTACAAAGACATAAATCTGTGTGACATAATTCTCTACAAAGACATATATCTGTGTGACATAATTCTCTACAAAGACATAAATCTGTGTGACATAATTCTCTACAAAGACATAAATCTGTGTGACATAATTCTCTACAAAGACATAAATCTGTGTGACATAATTGCCTACAAAGACATAAATCTGTGTGACATAATTCTCTACAAAGACATAAATCTGTGTGACATAATACCCTACAATGAAAATTCTGTGTGACATAATTCTCTACAAAGACATAAATCTGTGTGACATAATTCTCTACAAAGACATAAATCTGTGTGACATAATTGCCTACAAAGACATGAATAACGTTACACAGTTCAGCTTATAGTGACGCTGAATAGGTTTTGGTTTTTGCTTTTTTCTAATGACAAATACAGACACATGATGCATAGGGAGTGGTGGCTGATATAAAATGAAGTATGCTCGCGTGAGGCGTCACAGTTCATACCTTCATGCATTTTCAAAAATGAAATTTATTTCTCCATGGAGATAAAGCACATAATTCAGCTATATTCAAAGGATTCATCGAAGGGGAATACATTAGACATATGAAGAATATGAATGACACAGCTATCATGCATCCTACCGTGCAGTACTTTAAGAAGCACTTACCAAGAGAGGTTACTCTGACAACCGCATAAATCCATTACAGAATAGCATGGTGGTTTATCTTGCTTAGTACAGATGTCATTGCTACTTTTGTTCTTAAATTATTGTAACGTATGCCCAGCCGATGGGTTTAATACTGTGGGTGCGTTACCGGATGCACCCGGAATTTGGATATTATCAAGTTGAATTCTAAAAATATAATAGTCTGCTACCTGACAAACTACCAAAATACATAATTAATATATTTTCGATGATAGACCTACAATTTACCGAATCGATATACTTACCATGATCAGAATGAATATCAAGACAAGAAAATCACAAACAAATTACCATTCCTATCTCCTTGTTTTGACTTTTTAATTATGGCTTGGACAATTGATCCTCTGTGCCACTGTCCCTTGACTCTATTGCCAATGTCCCTTGTGCCAGTTTCCCTTGGTCCCCTTGTCAATTACTGTTATAGGTTACAAGTTAACTAACCAGTTACACATTTAGTTTACCAGTTCACTCTGTCATACTTATTCAGCCCTTATTACCAAATATCAGAGTTACGGGGTTTGCCAACTGGCGCTTATTCTGTCACGGAGTGACCAAAAGCACCCTAGCTTCTACGAACAATAAAACGCGATATTGAGGCCGCTTATTCCGCTTTCTCGCCATGTTATTCAATTATCTTAGTCTACTTTCTAAAGCTTTTATCTGCTATGACTCCTTCTCCGCTCTCTAGAGTATTATTCGGCACTGCCTCCCTTTGCTTGGCAGACTGCAGTTGTTTATATAGCCTAAGAAGAGACTAATTCAAAGGGAAAACTGGGTTAGAATATAGATTGGTCTGTTTCCAAATCCTGGGGATAACAGGATAAAATTACATAAGCTATATGAATTGATTCGAAATCTGATTCACTACATTACCCATCCCTCAAAGTTCATGTGTCCCTAATGAAAGTCAACGAGGATTATTTATCATTATTAGTATTTTTAAGATTTCACATATCAAAAATCATACAATACTTTGACAAAGAAAAACACCAAACAATCCTTACACCCCTTTCTATCAGAAAAGTAAGCATAAATCTCCCATTATATCTGTCACTAAAGTTACTCCTTCCTCCAAGTGGTAATGATTTTCACACTTTCTGTAAAGTTCACTAGATCCGTTTGACATTCTTTATCCTGTATCTGCTTTTTATCTTTTATACGGCTCATATGAACAGAAAATTCGTCGTTGAAAAAACAGTGAGGATGATTGTAACGGAAATGAATGATGATAGTAACGTTAAACTTTCCTTACCATCATCCTCACTGTTTTTTGCAACGACGAATTTCCTGTTCATATAAAAGATAAAATAACACCTGATCGTAATTGTTGCTAGTGTGTGATATTGCTTACCTACATATCATTCGCAAATAAACAATACAAATAGATATAATAAGTAAACGTGGTCTTTCCGGAATTTCCTTCCGCCATCTTGGGATGATAGTAACGATCGTTACTATCATCAGTTTAATACCAGTGTACAAGGCGCGATCGCACAACCATCCGTGTTTGAGTCCTCTTCACTTTTATTTTCATCACTGATGGCGTCTAGAAGAACCTTACGGATATCTCCTTGGTCCTGTTTAACCCATGATTCCGTGTCTGACACACATCCATGACCAGTAATTTCATCTTACTTTGATGACTCGACTGGGGAATCGTCTTCAATGTCATGTTGTCTCTTTAAGTACCTTCTCAAGTTCTTGACAGTTGCAGAGTTAAAAATCACAATGTTTACAAATAGAACAGTTGCTTGCTACATTCACACATGTATCTTGCTAGTTCTTCACGATCATGAAATCGAAAGGGACAGATTGGACACGTTCTACCCTTGCTGATTGTTGTCTTATTATACCACCATCCCCCCCCCCCCCCCCCCCCCGAACGAAGTTCTGGCAGGTATATAGGAATCACTCTGTCTGTCTGTGCAGATTCGTGTCCGGGTCATAACTTCTTTGTTCTTTGACTTAGGCATACCATATTTGGCACACAGGTAGATCACCATAAGACGATGTATCGAGTACCTTCATGGCCTCTACATGACCTTGACCCTTGACCTCAAGGTCAAAATTAAAGGGGTTTTTTTTACAATGGATTCGTGTCCGGGCCATAACTTCTTTGTTCTTTGACATAGGCATACCATATTTGACACATGAGTGTATCACCATGAGACGATGTGTCATATACCTTCATGATCTCCATATGACCTTGACCTCAATGTCAAAATTAAAGGTTTTTACAATGGATTCGTGTCAGGGCCATGACTTCTTTGTTCGTTGACATAGGCATATCATATTTGACATATGAGTGTATCACCATGAGACGCTGTGTCGAGTACCTTCATGACCTCTATATGACCTTGACCTTTGATCTCAAGGTCAAAATTATAGGTTTATGCCATGGATTTGTGTTCGGACTACATCTTCCATTTTCTTCTACAAAGGCATACCATATTTTGACACTCAGGAAAGAGGTCATGTATACCTATTAACAACACCCTTTGGGAGATTGGGGTAAGCGGGGGGTATTCTTAGTGAGCATTGCTCACAGTACATCTTGTTAGTCTTTGACATTTTGATCTGCATTAGACAGAACATGTTAACTACTTGTTTTAACTTTAAACTGCAAAGATAAAATGTTCTACATAAATCTGAATACTCTGTATACAACTAATCAACTACATAGCCAGACATCCATTGGGATGCACGTCTTTCTCTTTGGGATATAATGACTTTACATCACTTTATCCTTCCGTCTCCGAATTCGACTCTAGTGTATTCTTTTCATCAGTTCATTCTGCACTTATAATATCGATGACGTTTTGTCTATTAACAATAATAACTTTAATTCATATATCGATTTGATATATCCATGTGAACTCGAAATAAAGGACACCACAGAGTCGTCCACTTCTGCTTCATACTTAGATATTTTATTGAAAGTAGACAATAACGGCAAACTTACAACTCAACTTTATGACAAAGGGGATGATTTCAGCTTCTCCATCGTCAACTTCCCATATTTATGTAGCAATATTCCATTATCACCTGCATATGGTGTTTATATATCTCAACTGATTCGATATGCAAGAGCTTGTTCTGCGTATAGTCAGTTTTTAAATCGAGATAAGCTACTGACAAACAAGTTGATGGTACAGGGGTTTCAACAGTCTCGATTGAAGTCAGCATTTCGCAAATTCTATGGTCGTTATAACGATCTAATTGGTCAATACAACCTATCATTGGGTCAAATGCTGTCTGACGTGTTTCATACCGATTGTTAAGCCGTTCTTGGCACACTGATTTTGACTGCGAATGACTCCGTTTACCTGATCAGGATATAGGGCTCAGAGCGGGTGTGACCGGTCAACAGAGGATGCTTACTCCTCCTAGGCACCTGATCCCACCTCTGGTGTACCCCGACAATTGTTCTAATGATTCATCAATCCTTGAGCGTAGGTATGCATCTTTCACTGTACAAGGATTTAGCCATTTGTAATTTATGCAAAATCGGTATTTTTACAAAGACAATTAGTGAAGCCCATGGGCTTACCGATGGTTCTATAATATTGTTTTCCAGCATCTTGTCAATGTTTTATCTATTTCCTTTGACCAAATTAATAGGTGCCCAGCGAACTGGTTGTTTATGGGCCCGGCATCTCAGGTATCAATCTGATGTTTCACCAAACTCGTCTCCCTAGATTGTTGTTACCTCTTGTAAACAAAGATTTGTATTTTACAAGAAATGCTGCTACTTCCTTATGTGGATCTGCATATTCCATTTGTTTTTAATCTTCTCAAATGAAGCTTTTTGGCAACATAGAGACAGTGGCACCCATGTCTACTAAGAATTTAACATCTAAGTCATAATATGAACATCTACAAATATGCCGGCTTCCCTTGAACATGATCCAAGTCTACCGGTTGCTTGACTATTTGATCCTTGGGAATAATCCCTACCCTTCTTCGTGCTCTCTGGCTTTTCCTTGGCGCTTGTAAACTCAAGGTTTCTTACCTCAGGACGGTTACGTTTACAATATCCTTTCTGGAGACAAACAAAACATTCTACCTCGCTTAGGTATCTTTTCTGTTGAAGTGACTGTCGACATTACTGTGGCTGATTTGTGCCACTTTACAATTTGTCGTCTTTTCGTTATTTCGAGGCAACAAGACGACAAATCAAAAAGACGACAAAATGATAATTAGCTACTTATCGCCTCGAAATAACAAAAAGACAACAAAATACAGATTTTCCCGTTATTTTGCTATCTGATTTCTAGAAATTCAATATGAAATTTGATGTGTTTTCGATAATTGTTAATTACATTTACAAAAAGGAAACATCTAGAATTATAAATTATTATATTTATGTAATTGTATTTTACTGAAGAAATCTTTTTTTTCTAAATGTTATGCCAGGCATGTTGAATTGGAGGTTAGGGTGGGCAGGGGCCCTGGTCTCTTCACTTTTTACATTTTACTTTTCACGTTATTTTTACATACAAATCACATATTTTCTACATGCAAAGCTCAATTGATTCCCCATCATTTTTAAAGTAGTAGTAAAAGGTGGTTGGTGTTTTAAGTGCTGAATAGAAGAATACGCGCAGTGAACTATCTCCTCCTCTTCTACGATGTATAGGAGGAGATTTGGGTAGAAGTACCCTAAATCCATTTTTTCTTACTTGTCAAGAATTTCATTGCAAGTGTGAAGTGAACTCTGGCTTCCCCCTCCCCTACTCCCCTGAAAATTTTAACAAGCATTTTAATGTCATCATTTTCATTAACACTCTAAGTAAAATACGTTAAAAATGACCTTTGATATCATTGTGATTAGATATAGAAAATTATTTTGTTTCATCGATTGTAACATAGGAAAAGACGTTAAAAGTTTGAGATCTTGTGCCCAATCCTCTGATGTTCAAACCATATGGAGATCATATAAAATAGCAACGTCAGGATGTTAAATACTGAGCATGTAGGGTTGTATTTTTACATCTGACATAAAACACGTTTCGTTTTGCTTTTTAGACTGAAAATGATATATGTATAGAGTTACCTGTTTAAGGTTGGTAACAACAACAGATCACAAATCTTCGGGTTTTTTAATTTAAGCCCTGGAAATCAGACCCAGCTAATAAAACAATCTGTGACCACACCGGTGCAATTACAACGCAAACATCGAATATTTATAATCTGTTAAAAACAACAATTTTTTGCCTGTACTACATGTAATTCAGCAACAGGTGTTTTAAAGTATAACATCCACAATCGTGAAAAGAATATTATAGACATCGATCCCGTCTTGTTCTGTGCGTTGTGGTCACAATGTTAGGACTTTTCTTGTCCGTTTTACGAATGCTACAACTCGGTGTCACAGAGTCTACTGACCCTCCAACTGGTCATCTGCAGCCTTTGGGTGGTCATCGTCAACCCATGACGTCAATCGAAGAACGAGATACTTTTCCTTCTCCGAAAGAAATGTTTGAAAAGTATGTAAAACCTAGTAAGCCGGTCATCTTCCGAGGAATCTTAGAAAAGGGAATGTTTCCAGCGTACAAACTTTGGACTGATTCTTATTTGAGGTAATTTAAAATTGTATGCTTCATTCGGAATAAACCGGTGATGATAAGCAGTCTGAAGCATAGGTCTATATGGGTTGATTGCGTGTCGTTTCACTCCTTTCTATAATAGGTATGACGTGCTACGTGTGCTATTTCGATTTTGAAACTTTGCGCATGCTATACCATTCATCATAAGTCTGTCCCAGCACTGATTAAATAGAAAGCTTCACACTTTTATTCAGTTTGTGAGTAAAATGTCCAGGGTTTACACAACGATAAATTCTTCAAAAAGAATGTTTAATCCTATAATATTGTGTTCTGATATACAGTACGTCCCGTATTGAGCATATCATATCACTAAGGTATCAACATATTTATTCGTATGTGAATCTGTCGCACGCAATATTTTGTGGCACATATTGCAGTGAATGAAAAACGTCGACTTGACAATATTCAGTAGTTCTAATGAAATTAGACTTGCATATTGGATTTCAGTGTTCTGACAAAAACAAAACCATTTATTCATCGTTCATTTATCCACATACAAATGTTTTAAGCTATGAAGTAACAATTGCACGTAATGAACAAACGTACTAAGAACGTGTAGAATGTGCTATATAGTCGAAGTCAAGTGGTGGTAATATACCAGGCGAAAAATCTACAACCCAAATTCTGTGTTTGCATTGAAATTGATCAAATGCGCACGGTTTAGATGTTTCGTTATCATCTTGAGTGATGTGAACATCAATCTTTACGGAAAACGAAAACCTTTCTGAGCATTGGCCATTTAAGCAGCTGTATTTATGTATAGTACATATATGTAGTTCAAAGAAATTCACTGGCCCAAATCCAACGCAAAAAGTAACTTTTATTCAGTTTTGAAAACGAGTTTTAAAGAGAGATAGAATATATATTACACCACTGGCAAGGTTTTGGTCAAAATGAGTTTAAATGTAACAGAAACACTATCTCTATAATTATAATTCTGATTACAGCCATCACTCTAGTGATATTGATGAAAAGCACAGTCCAGATGTCTCGTACATGTAGTGTTTGCACAAGCCCAACCTCAATTTTACTGGACTTGGTTTTCTGCTCTGCCGCGTCATATGACAACAACTCTTGACGTCGGTACTGACTAAAACCCGGTCTCGGTCCCGGTCTTCGGTCTCGGTCCCGTGACTAAAACCCGGTCTCGGTCCCGGTCTTCGGTCTCGGTCCCGTGACTAAAACCCGGTCTCGGTCCCGGTCTTCGGTCTCGGTCTCGTGACTAAAACCCGGTCTTCGGTCCCGGTCCCAGATACTTTTATTCGATAAAAACAGAATATATCAGGATATTTGAGCCCCATTTCTCAATAACTAGGTATGACATCTCATGCCTGCATTCTGATAATAAATTGATCATATTATTTTCTTCTTTCGTAAAATAATATGTGAAAACTCCGGGACCGGTGGGACCGTGAAATAAAAACAATGCTAAAAGCCGGTCCCGGTCTCGACATTTTACATGTACGTGACATTTTGTCCCAAATGATCGCTTTACACTACCTTTTCATAAGAAGATAAGGATGTAGAAGGAAAATAATATATATGTACTTATCCTGGTGTATTTGTTTGTAATTTGCAGTTAGTTTATTTGTTCATTTATTTTATTTCTTCTATTCCAGTCAAAATCAGTTTTCAAAGATTCATGATTTGTATTCCGAACCCGATCTCTTTATATGGGTATATACCAATGAATAATAACTATAAAATATTTCTTCCTTTCTTATTTGATACTTAGTTTTCTTTTTTTTCAGTTGTGGTTCTTTAAGATACAATGCTTTAAAACAAATCCACCTAATAATATATTTATAGTATCTATAAAAGTGTGTCATACATAGAGCACATGTATGCTCACCAAAAATGTCAGATTCTGTATACTTATACAGAAGATACCCTCTGACTTTAGATGATCTTCAAATAATCTATGGTATGTTTTTACTGTAATATTATGTGGTAACTACATGTATATTTATTGTGAATAGTTATATACGTATATGTACATACATACATGTATTAATTATGCTGCACAAAAACTGTTTGTTTCCTATTTTCAAAATATCTTATATTTCAAACTGCATAAATTTGACATAAACTGGCAAATTTACAAACAATGAAATCTACATTTATAAATATGCAAGACATACATGTAAATTCATTTAAGAAATAAATTTCAGTTTTGCCTACTTTTAGCGCTTCGAGAAAAGTATGCCTGCCTGAAGCATTTTATACCCTCGTGTATTTTTACTAACCATTCAAAAGTTATGGCTAAGGTTAAAGATTTTCAAAAGTAGGTCAAATATGAAAGGTGAAGAACTGCATGTAAAGAAAGGTCTTGTCACAAGGAGTACACATGTGAAATATGAAAACCCTATCAACATGCATTCAAAAGTTTTGCCGAAGGTTCACGTTTTTACTGACAAACAGACGGATGGACCCAAAACTATATAAATGCGCCCCGAATATCCGATTACGGGGATATAACAGTTGCTTTTCAAAAGCATCATTCTTGTATTCAGAATCTTTCTGGAAAGGGGCGGGGGAGGGGTTATTGACAAGAGTGCACATTAATTTTGTTTCGCTATCAACAACAATTATTCATCATGTTTCAAAAATTATAATAAAATTTAATATTATTCTAATATTTACATAGAGGCTTTTCTTCCCTGATTAAAACAACTAATATAACATCATACTTTAACAAATTAATGCGATTCTCACGATACACTCGTAAATGAGAGAGAGAAAGAACAGTAACCCGCGTATACATATAACATGTACAGAGACCCGGTTCGGAATACACCAACATGGAATTTGAAAATTTTATCAATTTTTGACCTAAATGAAAAAAGAAGAAGAATTAAATTTGTAAAAACTACATCCAACAGTAAATTACAAACAAATACACCAGGAGAAGTACATATATATTATTTTTATGAAAATGTAATGTAACGCGTTCAATTGGGAGAGAAAAAATCACGTAGTTGAGTTCAAATTTGACATAAGAAGGAAAATTGAATAAAACACAAACATACAATAAATCAGAAACATACATGTGCATACAAAGGAATGTCATTGAATATAACACTCTTATCTTTTTTTAAATAAAAAAGTAGATTCAAGCGGCTATTTAGGAAAAATAAAAAATATCGAGACCGGGACCGGCTTTTAGCACTGTTTTTACTTCTCGGTCCCACCGGTCCCGGAGTTTTCACATATTATTTTACGAAAGACGACAATAATATTATCAATCAACTATCAGAATGCAGGCATGATATGTCATATCTAAATTAACGAGAAATTGGGGCTAAAATATTCTGATGTATTCTGTTTTTATCGAATAAAAAAATCTGGGACCGGGACCGAAGACCGGGTTTTAGTCACGGGACCGAGACCGAAGACCGGGGCCGAGACCGGGTTTTAGTCAGTGCCCTTGACGTCTCAATTTACAAAATTTCAATGTGCTGCATTTAATACGGGTGCTTGTATCAGATTTATCTGCGTATGGTCAGTTTTTAAATCACGGAAGCCTACTGACAAATAAGTTTATGTTACAGGTGTTTGAACAGTCTCGTTTAAAGTCTGCATTTCGCAAATTCTATGATCGTTATAATGATCTAATTTACTAATACAACCTACAGCTGTCATTGGGTAAAATGTTGTCCGGCATGTTTCATACCAGTGGGCCCATCCCCTTTTTTCGCCACAAATTTACAAGGTATTAATAGCATATATAGATGAAAACTCCAGATCTGGCACCCAAGATGACCAAGTATTTTGGCTAAAACTTGACTTTCACACATGCCCCTCCCCCTTCGGTAATCCTGGATCCGCCACTGCATACCAATTGTTAGGCCGTTCTTTACATATAGATTTTGACTACGAATTACTCCCGTTTACCCGATCGTGA
Source organism: Ostrea edulis (assembly GCF_947568905.1). NCBI lineage: Eukaryota > Metazoa > Mollusca > Bivalvia > Ostreida > Ostreidae > Ostrea > Ostrea edulis. The sequence continues at coordinate 90,312,018 of NC_079168.1, read as the reverse complement.
TATAGAGCTCACGGTGGGTGTGACCGGTCGACAGGGGATGCTTACTCCTCCTAGGCACCTGATCCCACCTCTGGCGTGTCAAGGGATCCGTGTTTACCCAACTATCTATTTTGTATTGCTTATAGGAGATATCTTTTCATTTAAAAACATTTTCTAAGATGGCCGCCAGGATAAAAATGTTGAGGCAGTTAGAAACATCTTTGATGAGTATGTGGAGGATGCCAGATACTTATTTGGCGGCGGCCAGATAATTATCTAGCAATCGCTAGATAAAAATATTTTCTCACCTTGCACAATCCGGCTTCTGTACCTTTGCCATATTTATGTTAAAACCTCGCTAATAATTCAAAGCAACATTGCAGCTCTGTTTGTTTCCATGTAAATAATAACAGAAAACATGTTAGATGTAAAGGCTTGTCATTTGCTAGTATTTAAAATGAGGAAAAATATTATTCCTAAACATTACAAAGTACGCGATGGTCACAGCCTGCAAAGACTTTATTTTGAAGGGATCAAGATGTTTGCGCCTCAGCTGGGACGAAGAAAGTATCATGATAGTACATCAGCTTTCATTGCTTATATTGATGAATTTTCTTTTATACACGTGTTACTATTAGAGCTATTTCGCAAGCGGTTTAATGGTACGAGATGAAACACGTGCATAGGAGAAAAATTAGTCTGGCCTGGAGGTTAGAAAACTTCTTTGAGCACATTCTCATACTCAAACTATGTTCTCTAAATCGTACTTATACTCACACGTGAAGGTTATAAAACTTTTATAAAAGCATTCCCACACTCAAGTGGAGTACATGCTCAAGATTTTTCGAGTATGTTTCATACCCAAAACAAAAATAGCTGAGTTTGAGTATGAGTATGGTAAAAGTTTTATAACCTCCAGGCCAGAACAAGCAATCTGAGAATATTGCGTAAGCAATGCATGTCTCCTATCAGGCGCCCCCATTAATTGACGAATGTGATATTCGAGAGAATGTACATTTAATGTTGTTTGACCCTGAACTAACCTAAAGCATTGGTAATACATGTGAGTCACCATCTTTACCGGTTTCTAATTTAATTAAGAAGTAGGTACAGTTTCTAAAGTCATTTGGCCCAAAATATCGATGATTTCACTTGGAGCTCAAACTCTGGGATTCAAATAAGGAATGGATTAGCAAACCCAAAATGCGTTCAGTTTGATCAGCAAAATGGTTTGTGTCATATGACGAGAGCTAGAAGTTGACATAAAATTGCAAAAATGCCATTTTCAATGAAAATATCCACAAATTTAGGTAGTTTTCTTCTCAGAAAACATACAGCGCATGCGTCGAGCAAATTCATATTCAAGTATGTTTTTCATCTTAAAATAATACACAATATATATCATTTTCATTTTGCTCGACAAATGCGCACATCTTTTCCTGAGCAATAATCTGTATGACATTTGACAGTTTTCAAGCTTATTTTGAAAAAAAAAGGCGGGAAATGTCTTAACCATGATGTCATAATGCTATCCAATTAGGAATATCATTCCGATTTTGTTAAGGTAGAGATTGATAGGTTGATGCTAAAAAAATTAACCATTGAATTTTTTTTATTTTGATATATGTTTATGATGAAGCTTCGATATAAAACATAATAAAAAATCAATGTAGGTAATCGACCTTGTTTTTGAGAAATATGGCGATTTTAACAACACCTTCTTTAGTCCTTGTAAAGCGTAAAAAGTGAAGAAAAATAAGTAGAGAGCAATATACAAATAGAGCTATAACATTTTTATTGTAAAAAGGATCATAACTTGTCATATATGGTTCCAAACAACCTTTCACATAATTGTATATTACACATCAATTTCAAGTTCAGCAATCATTATTAACATGCAACAACATTACTTCAACAGAGCTACATTGGCCAATTACCTTAAAACAGTGCACAATATTTGCACACAGGGTCGTACCTTTGCTTAAGCTGCAAAAAAATTACCCATCAAATTTCTTATTTTATTTCATTAAGTGGTCAGTCTATTAGTAAGTAATATATATGAAAAAAATTATACACCATAATGGGGTTCAATATGGAACTAGCAAAAAATTCCTAACCCCACCCCCTTTTAACAAATTACACATTTTCGTAAGAAAAAGGGTTATTAAAAGATGTTGTAAACAATCCATCAAAAACTGCTTGCTGAAATTCGAAGATTCTTTGTAATACCTTTTTTAAATTAATAAATATAATACAGAAAGTATGTATTTCAAATTTTAGCTTATATTTTGTTGTAGTTCTCGTTGTTGACCTTTGTGCACTTACACTCAGAATATAGATTTATCATACGTCATCATATTTGATGATTAATATTAAGAGTTTTCTCAAATAAAAATCCCCACAAAAAATTGAAATACAATTTATATTTGTTAAAACAAATGTCTCCATTACATCCCAACCCCTTTAATATACTGCATGGTATGGAGGAGAAAGAATGAGCAGGAACATAGACGTCATGAATATGCACTCGGTGCATTGAGAAGAAAGATTCAGCCAGCAGAGATAAACTACTGACCTTTTTATAACTTAGAATGTTTAAGCATTCCCAAATTACCTCTTTGAATAATCAACAATGACACTTCCTCTATATTTATACAATATTATTGTCTTTAAAAAAGACATGTAATACATGAGTACATGTACTTGTTTTCCATTAAATTCACACTTTAGTATGTTGCACAATATATCCATTGCTCTGGGCTCACAAATACATTATTGATTTTATCCAAGTCCCACATTTTGCAGAAGTTCTTGAATTTTCTCTGTAACCTGTGAAGTTGTGGGGTCCAGGGGATATGACATCATCAATGTAAATGAAGTACCTGTTATAAAAAATATATTCTGTATATTCAAATATTGAAAAAAAGATGAATATCTAATATACTAAGAATTGTCTTTATAAATGTCTGGTGTTAAAATGAAAAATTCTATCTTACTAAGATAGAAAATATTGTACCTTTCTTGCTGATTTTCATGGCAAATTGCTGTTGAAGTTGTTGACTGGAAGCCCATTTCAACTTGCACTGGTCCTTAGGATGATGCTTAGAAAAAAAATCATCATAATTAATATTTGCACAGTCAGTATTAATCATTAATTATACTGTGTCAGACAATGTCAATTTTAAAATCGTGTGTCTCAATGCATGTTTAGTGAACTTTAAAATGCTGATATATTGAAAATTACACACATAACATGTATTTTATTATGTTAATTTTTAAAATCTTGTCTGAAATCAGTATTACATATGTAACACTACATGTATGTTAAATGTGTGCAGTGCAGCAATGTGAACTCTTGCAGTAGTAGTACATCTGCATGATTGCTATTTATTTCATATTGTTATAGTTACCTTCTATTTAAACTGTACATACCCTCCCACCCCCCGGGTCCTTAATGAGGTGAATAAACATCATAATTATCATATTACAATATGAGATGACAGATATGTTTTCATAAACTGCCAGTTCATTCTAATAATATCAAAACAAGTCAACTCTAGATTTATCAGACCTGTCTCCTTTACGGAGTGTGGGTCAAGAGAAGGACATCCATATCTTATTTTCATACAATACATTTATTTGCCTATGAGGGGGGCTTGTGATTTTACAAATATTTTAAATAAAGTTTTGTAGACCTACATGCTTGCATGAAACATGAAACCCCAGATTTGAAATATCTCTTAGGTCAATGAAATTTCAAGATACTATAAGTACTATCATTTATACCAAATAGAATTTTAGTGCAACACCCCCCCCCCCCCAAACTTGTGAGAGCCCTATTTTTTTTCAAATCTGGCATATACATGACATCCATTTACAATTACATGCACATGTAGGAGTTATATTTTGGGCACATATGGAATACATAAATGCACAAAAAATGAAACAGCTCCAAATTGTGCGTTTATAGATGTTATTATAAAATCGCGTTGTGAAATAGCAGAGGAAAAGTGGGTTGAATACAAATTCAATTTGCCATTTTTTTCACTTACCAAACGAAATTATGATTTCGTTGTCCACGTTGAATGCATCCATCGAATTCCTCTTCTCAGAAGAAACTTTGTTTAAACTCTCAATGACTACATAAACAGTATTGAAACTCGCAGCACTCGGACACCACGATCACGCTACATCAACAACTTTGTTTACGTAGCGCAGCTATGCATGGTGGTGAATTTCGTGAGGTAAAAAGTGCCATTCTGCACGGACGAAACATTTAGTCCACTATTATTACATTGACGTATTCCTAATCTAAACTATGGCCAAATTTCTATATCTTTCGTCGAGACGACCCTCTCAATCATCGATTCAGTCACAGCAACTTGTACTTTCGGAACCCCTTCTTGTTTTTCAACTACTCTATGGCGATGTACGGAATTCCGAAAAATAATTTCACGTGAAAATACACGATTTTTACTGATCACGTGGTTGCTATCGGTCTCTACCTTAACACAGTATACCTGGCATATATTTTACTTTCTTAAAACGCTGATTAAGGTTAATTCCAGACACATTTTATAGAGAGAGAAAAATGTTGGGCCTTTTTATGTATACAACCGTACCTTGTTTCGTTGTTCATACAGTTGATACATGTATTTTTTATGAGAGATGAAAAAGTCCTATTCAGAACTTTATAATTCTTAAATTCAATTTATAAACATGTAGTATGCATCCTCAATGTCACACAGCAGATTTGTGTCTGTTAACTATAATTATCAAAACAACCAAGAAAATGTGGTACTCCGTCATCGTGCGGCGTACCGTATGTCTAGTTTCAATGCAGCTCATAAAGCAAATCTTGATTGATACCGTTTTTGCAAAATATACGTGGGGAAAAACCGTGCAAATGAAACACAAAACAACACATCGATATGATATTCATATCTGCATTTTAAATACTTATTAAGGACTTTTGAACTTTGTTTTTAATACTACTTACTATCCACTATTTTAGGGCAGATTGCGAATACCCACGCTTTCACATTCTCTCACCAGAGGGCGCGTTACGCAAGTTTCACATGATAGTGCGAGGAGCGCACGGAACTCTGGGTAGAGAATGGCGCTTTCAGTCGGATTACAGGAATGCAGTAAATTGAGTACTGCTGACCAGACTTCACTGACCGACTACAGAAAAAATCTTCGCGTGATTAATCGATTATATATATATATATATATATACATTGATATGCTCCTTTTGCGATTAATGAGCTTGAAATGTTAAATTAATGAAGTAATTATTTACACAATCAATTATCTCGATCCTTTCAAAACAAAATCTTTGTAGACCCTATACTTGAAAATTTACCTGCAATTATCAGTGTTTTTGTCGGAAATAAACCCCTGGTATTTCAATGTTTGTATACGTACATTAATACCAAGTGATCTTTAATCTTTCTTAAAACAAATCCTTATCATAAAAGAAACAAGTTAATAATGTCTAATATGGATTTTCTGGAATATAAAGAAAATCAGCATGGGGCGATTTCTGTATAATCAGTTTTACAATCATTCGTCCTGAATTTGATTCTTGCAGGGAACACTATGGGTCAGAGACAGTTGATGTGGAAACCGGGAAAAAAGAGAACAGACGTGGCAACATGTTGAGAATCACTATGTCCGAGTTTCTGGACAGATATCCAAAGGACGATATTTACATGGTCTACGACGCATCTGAGGGAATGACCAGTCAGTTTAAATACATACAATATAAATACAGCCCAGCAGTTAATCAGTCAGTATAAATACAGTCCAGCAGTTAATCAGTCAGTATACAGTCCAGCAGTTAATCAGTCAGAATACAGTCCAGCAGTTAATCAGTCAGAATACAGCCCAGCAGTTAATCAGTCAGTATAAATACAGTCGAGCAGTTAATCAGTCAGTATACAGTCCAGCAGTTAATCAGTCAGTATAAATACAGTCGAGCAGTTAATCAGTCAGTATACAGTCCAGCAGTTAATCAGTCAGTATAAATACAGTCGAGCAGTTAATCAGTCAGTATACAGTCCAGCAGTTAATCAGTCAGTATAAATACAGTCCAGCAGTTAATCAGTCAGTATAAATACAGTCCAGCAGTTAATCAGTCAGTATACAGTCCAGCAGTTAATCAGTCAGTATACAGTCCAGTAGTTAATCAGTCAGTATAAATACAGTCCAGCAGTTAATCAGTCAGTATACAGTCCAGCAGTTAATCAGTCAGTATACAGTCCAGTAGTTAATCGGTCAGTATAAATACAGTCCAGCAGTTAATCAGTCAGTATAAATACAGTCCAGCAGTTAATCAGTCAGTATACAGTCCAGCAGTTAATCAGTCAGAATACAGTTCAGCAGTTAATCAGTCAGTATAAATACAGTCCAGCAGTTAATCACTAAGTATAAATACAGTCCAGTAGTTAATCAGTCAGTATACAGTCCAGCAGTTAATCGGTCAGTATAAATACAGTCCAGTAGTTAATCAGTCAGTGTACAATCCAGTAGTTAATCAGTCAGTATAAATACAGTCCAGCAGTTAATCAGTCAGTATAAATACAGTCCAGTAGTTAATCAGTCAGTATACAGTCCAGCAGTTAATCAGTCAGTTTAAATACATACAATATAAATACAGTCCAGCAGTTAATCAGTCAGTATAAATACAGTCCAGCAGTTAATCAGTCAGTATAAATACAGTCCAGCAGTTAATCAGTCAGTATACAGTCCAGTAGTTAATCAGTCAGTATAAATACAGTCCAGCAGTTAATCAGTCAGTATAAATACAGTCCAGCAGTTAATCAGTCAGTATACAGTCCAGCAGTTAATCAGTCAGAATACAGTCCAGCAGTTAATCAGTCAGTATAAATACAGTCCAGTAGTTAATCAGTCAGTATACAGTCCAGCAGTTAATCGGTCAGTATAAATACAGTCCAGTAGTTAATCAGTCAGTGTACAATCCAGTAGTTAATCAGTCAGTATAAATACAGTCCAGTAGTTGATCAGTCAGTGTACAATCCAGTAGTTAATCAGTCAGTATAAATGCAGTCCAGCAGTTAATCAGTCAGTATAAATACAGTCCAGTAGTTAATCAGTCAGTGTACAATCCAGTAGTTAATCAGTCAGTATAAATACAGTCCAGCAGTTAATCAGTCAGTATAAATACAGTCCAGCAGTTAATCAGTCAGTATAAATACAGTCCAGCAGTTAATCAGTCAGTATAAATACTCGACTAAAACTACGACTAAACTACAAAAGCTTATAACAAACGGAACGTCTGCATATTAAAATTATCGAGTGTAATACCAGGTATGTGACACGTTTTGTTTGTTATAAGCTTTTGTAGTTTAGTTGTAGTTTTAGTTTCTTTATTTCTCTATGTAAATATTCTACCGTCCTGAAGAAGGGACAAGTCATCCCGAATTTGACAATTCACATGACAAACACTATATGCCCCGGCCATATTCATGGCGGGGCATGACTAAATGAAATGACTGTCAAGGCCACAATTTTGTTACGGAGAGACAGCATGACTCGAAGGGCATCTTTTGCACAAAAAGTTTAAATATATCAAATTCCAAAGATACTTTAAAGTCAAGGTACCCACATATACAAGTATCCCTGATAGTAACATCATTATTCTTCCCTATGTAAGGTACCCACATGTACAAGTAACATCATTATTCTTCCCTATGTAAGGTACCCACACGTACAAGTATCCCTGATAGTAACATCATTATTCTTCCCTATGTAAGGTACCCACACGTACAAGTATCCCTGATAGTAACATCATTATTCGTCCCTATGTAAGGTACCCACACGTACAAGTATCCCTGATAGTAACATCATTATTCTTCCCTATGTCTATCTACTTAAACGGATTGACATCAAATATAGGAATGAATTTAATTTATAGCATACAATAATATTTATATTATACAAAATATACGCTTTCATCAAATTGTTGATAAGAGTGATATGGCCTTATCTCAAGATTATGTGAGAACTTGCGTCATGTTAATCAGTAATCACACAGTAAACCGTTTGATTGACACCTTTTATACATGTATATTTAAGAGAGTGCATAGTCAATTCATCATTCTACCTTATATCATCTTCTGAAGATGGCTGTACTCACTTTTGTTACAGAGGAAATAAACATGCCGTCAATGTTGCTTTGTGGGGGTTTCCAGAAAATGGTACAGAATGTCATCATGTGGTTCAGCAGCGGAGGCACAAAGTCTGTGCTACACAACGACGGTCTGGACAATGTCAATTGCCTGATTGATGGCGAGAAATACTTCGTCATGATCGACAAGGTACACAATCAAAAAAAAAAAAAAAAAAAGGGCAACTCCCATTTATGATTGGTGTAATTATGTTGTTTTTTGGTATTAAAAACCCGGATAATTTGTAATTACGTTGTGTTTGGTAATATACACACGGATAATTTGTAATGCCGTTGTTTTTGATAATATAGACACGGGTAAGGTTATGGTAATATAGACACGGATAATTTGTAATGTCGTTGTTTTTGGTTATATAGACACAGATGTAATTACGTTGTTTTCGTAAGACCACACATAACACATTTCACACATACAGATGTAATTACGTTGTTTTCGTAAGACCACACATAACACATTTCACACATACAGATGTAATTACGTTGTTTTCGTAAGACCACACATAACACATTTCACACATACAGATGTAATTACGCTGTTTTCGTAAGACCACACATAACACATTTCACACATACAGATGTAATTACGTTGTTTTCGTAAGACCACACATAACACATTTCACACATACAGATGTAATTACGCTGTTTTCGTAAGACCACACATAACACATTTCACACATTGTGGTTATCCTCTCGCAACAAAAGTTGCTGGTTCAAATGCTCTTTAGATTAGGTGCACCTATAATTGGACTTCCTTCAGAACTCTTCTGTTATGGGGCAAATTTTCCGTCATCATGATGAATACTGGCGGTGTGCCGTTTTGTGAACAATTTTCGTTGAGTGTCCGCATGCATGAATTAAGCTCGATTTTGGGGTCCGAGAACATTAGGTCTACTTCACCCCCATCCATTGTTGAGCACTCCCTTTCTACAATAATAGCTTTCATTGTATAGTAACACCGAGTATCGTCTGATGTACATCGCCAGGTCGGATTTGAGGGGGGGGGGGGGGTGTCTGTCGCAGATCTACATGTATATGAAAAAAATTCAAACACTGCACGTTAGTAATGATACTTCGAACATTAACTTACAGTTTGAAATACATCCAATTGGACGTTACATTCATAGACTTTTTAAAAATGCCCAGTTGCAAGAGGATGCTTCCCCTTAAGTTACCCTTGTCAACGTTGCTTTACTGGGGTATATCAAGTAATTCTTTCATAATTTGAAGAAAACAATTAAGTCTTCCCTAGTATTTTTCGTGTTAATTTTCTCTCTCCATCGAGTAAAACTTTGCGGATTTTTTTAAACAGAAATACAAGGCAGACGTGGAAAACGCAGGTTGGGTTAAAAATGGGGCATACAGTAATGTGGATGTAGAGAAAGTGGACCTGTACAAATTTCCGAAATTTCGGGATTTACCTTGGTATGAAATTAAGATGCATAGGGGAGATTGTCTTTTCATACCATACAAGTAAGTAATATTATAATCTTCTATGCAAACTGCTCTAGAGTTGAAATGGGAGTCTTTTTTCAGTGTGATAAATTATACACGTATCTGTTGTCCCTAGTTTGCCCTGCTTTTAGGGCAGTTGCCGAAATTGTCAGACTCAGTAAGACCCAATACATATTTTACCAGTGATTGTTTTAAAATATCGTTCAAAAGAGTGTACAGATGCACACACTACCAAAATAACATGAAGACCGTTCACAGAAAAAAGCTCATTAAAAAAGATACCATGAAGCCTTTAATTTGGTCATAGCAAACTATGATTTGATTATAGCAAGTTACATTAGTAATTTGGTTGTAGCAAGCAAGGAAAGAATGTAACATTACATTCGTTTTCTCAAGCGCAGATGGTTTCATCATGTAGACTCCAGAAAAGGACGGAATTTTGCTATAAACATTTGGTTCCACCACCTCAAAAAGTTCAACGAGAGTGACTGCAGCAATGTTAACCCAGACGAACAGAAATTTGTGTCCGTATCTCAGTTTAAAAGAGGAAATGGCGTGAGCGAGTTTAGGTAGGTTTCAATTTTTATTCAGTTAAGCATTGACTGAAATCTTTTTTTTTTCTTTTTAAATGTACGTGTGTGTAATACAATACTGTTGAATTTACCATATTACTGTACCTCCATTTCAGAGAATTCCTCTCGGGTGAACTAGAAGACCTAGAGTCGATGGATTTACAAAGTTTTGAAAACCTTTTAAAGTCGACTGGATATCTACAGCGAAAGGAAATTGAAAACGTAGATTTGCATGTATTTCAACCGTGAAAGATAAATTTGTGAAAATACAATGTCATCATAAATACGTATACATATATTTTGTGGGCAACAAATTGAATAACACGCATTTATATATCCTTTGGCTTATATTGACAGAACAACCAATACTGTTCAATATCGGGTTTAATCGATTCTCCATAGATACAAGAATTATGCTGAATGTGTCGTGTAAAACTATCAGCGTCCTCAGAATTTAGGCTAAAATGACCTATAATCTAGCAGCACTTGATCAATTCATTAACTAGCAGTTGGTCGCTTTATTTGGAACATTTTAATCACAATGGGAAATTAGTTCCATGTGTTCATTTATGTACTTAGACAGTTCTCATGTGTACTTTTTATACTCTGTGACAGACTAATGTAGTAGAAACCCAGCAACAGAACCAACGAGTTAAAATACCAGATCTTTGTACTTGTATCACACGGAACATAAGTTTATGCAGACATCAATTTAACTATAATTTTCCTACATGCCTTATACGTTTTTGAAAAAATTTGACAACAATATTTAATGAACTAGACTTATATAATTCAAATTACTTCCATTTAATAGAATATTATTTATGCAATCTTCCTTTCAGCTATTTAAACTGATAGACGCCGATAAAGACGGCAAGGTGACAGAATACGAGTTGGAGCTGGCTGATATAGAAAAGGCTTTGATGGAGATTCCAGCAATACAAAGACTTCTAGAGGATGACAGTATTGAAGAGGAGGACCGTGAGGATGACGACCATTTGTCTCCCGACGCCGATAGAAAAATACAGAAAGACAACGACCATCTTGTCAATTTCCGTAATGCCCCCAAGCAGAACATGAATAAAAAAGCGGAACTTTAAAAGTCGTAATCAAAATCTTCTTCAAAGATACCATTTAATCTTTGTTTGCCTTGTCGCTCTTTGTTATCCCCACGCAGTAGAATCACTTGATATATAGTAGTAACTTGTGTGCACAGCTAGAATATATATATATATATATATATATATATATATATATATATACACACACCGGTATGTCTACTTGTACATATATATATATACTGTACAATGCTTATAATTAATTTTTTTTTTAAACCAACCAATTAGTATTATGCACTTTTAAGTAAGAGAAATCTAGAAATACTTTTGAAAATTAAAGTTTTAATTATAATATATTGTTTGTTAATTTGATGTCCCCTTCGAGAATTTTAGACCCATATCACCGTGTACGTAGATGAAGTGCCACAAATTAAGATCTACCCGTATGTATGACGCCCAAGGTCGCATTGTTTAGCGAGAGTTCTTTAACGTGCCAGCGCCTGTCGTGACACAGGATTGGTTTTCAAGGCCTCGTCGGAACTGAATTTATTTCTCGTCACAATTACACAATTGTATACAGAGATTTAGTATTTCATATAAAAGTGATCGTAATAAATCACTGTTTAAGGAATGCGTGATTATGGAGATTGGCAACATATGCAATTTTAGATTCGAGTTGTCATTAGGCCAGGGAGCATAGTTTATTAATATTTCTTATAAAGGAACATAATTTTCTTAGAAAAGATTGCTTGTTTGAATTCATTATATTTTTTTAATGTAATAATAATTTTGTTTCGATGATAAATATTGTTTTCTTACATCAATCAGAGACTTGCAATTAAACAAACTACATTGAAATTCATCACCAATTTCATTTAAATCACATTTATTACAATGTCTTGTTTCTCTGGGTTCGTTTCGCCAGCGTCCACTTTCAATAGGCAAGTGATGATTACAGGTTCGAATTTACAAAAGGTTATAGCATCTTTTCTGGGTAGGATATCCCGCCAAATTTTAATTCATCCTGTTCATAGTTTTTGATGGCATTTTAATGTCAGAATTCCACTTTTGCTTGAGTTGATCGAGTAAAATAAGTTTTGCTTTTGACTTTAGCCAGTTTGGATTACATGCGTTATTTTGCCAAATGTTTGAGAGTCTGCTATTGATATTGGAGAAGTTGTTGAACCAAGTAATCTCTTTGGTGTATTGGTTTATAACATTGAACACATAACATTGCGTCCAAAAGACCCGCGACCCTCAATTCTAAATGTCGAGCGTTTTGCGATCAGTATATACATTCAATTGGTTTATCAGCATAACATTTTCATTGTACATTCATGCACAGGTATCCGAATTCTAATCAATAAATTGGAAAAATACCCATTTTCTTTCTCTCTCTCTCTCTCTCTCTCTATATATATATATATATATATGCACAGACACACACACACATATATACACATTGTATATTATATATATTACTCTCTTATACCCACACTCTAAATAGAGTATTTTTCCTATTTTGCTCTAACGTTCATGGATATTTAGCAGCCACTGAATGGTATTTGGGATTAGCGCCTACTGTAACATGGGACCTCACTTTTAGAGGTCTCATCCGCGTGACCCATAACTTCCACTTGGCAGTGTGGTTAGGGAAGACATCTAACATTGTCCGTAGGCTCTCGGCACTAGAAGTGAGTGTTTGGGGATCTTTCGGATAAACAATGATATCGATGGCATTATAAAGAACTCTTATTGTTATTGCTGTTTGCGCCATGCGAAGGTTCAAATATGTGGCATTTCTCTTATACCCTGTAGTGTGTGACGTCCCTATATTGGTGAAAATTTATTCACCGTCACCGAAAACAACAAGCACAAGCGAAGAGAGTGCCCTATCGAATGAGCGGAGCTAAACTGCAACAGTCCCAAGAGATAAATAGCTGGATACCAGTAACCAGTCCTTCTCTTGTACTTACTTGGTTTGGAATTTGTAAAGAAAGGAAGACAGAATGTATCTATGCTGTTAAAAATTCCATAAAAGAAATATACATGCAACTATAAGTATCTGTATGACACGAACTTCCCCACTAACATTCGGGTTTCAAATACTTGATAGTCCAAGGATCTGAAAAAACATTGGGTGCAAATAAAAAAAAAAAAAAGAATATCATATTAGTGCTTTTCTTGCATCTTGCAAATCAGTCGTCATATTGATCTAGAAAACTAAATTAAACTAGTTTTTAAGGTCATGCAAGTGCAAGGTGGATATTTCTATCTGAAACACATTTACTGCTTAGAAGTATAGTTCATGCAACATCATTTCCTGTAGTTGATACTAAGTACATTGACACCATAATGTAGAGAAATACACTATCAGCTGTTGTACCACTATTTAAGCATGCTTTTTTCTTCTCGTATGTAAATTCTATGCGTTTGTTTTTTAATCGCAAAATTTTGTGATTGTTTATTACTGATATTCAATTATATTAAGTGATATAGACTGAATCTTGTTACATAACCTTGTGTTCATGTTTTTGAGACTCAGCTGTTTTAACTGATTATTCTTGTATATAATTGTTTGTATCAAATGGAAGGCCCTGGGGAAGAATAGTGCGTGCACTAATCAAGTCATCTTCTTGAAATAAAGTATTATTATATTATCATCATTATTGATGAGACAGCATGTTCATGTACATATGTAATACAATAAACACATTGATTGCTGAAATACATTACTAGTTTCAGTTCCTGATAAATAAGCACTTTCAGTTCACTTTAAAAATCTGATAACCAAAATGAATTTTATTTTTTGTTTAGATTTACATATGTAAGTCATAATGCGACTATTATGCAAGAGTTTATCTATCATGTGTTGAAAGTTCAACTGTTTATTCAAATTAATATTACTAATAAATGTTCATTCATATTAATAGAATATTCAAATACATGTGTCAGAAAAGGGAAGGTGTGTGCTATCTACTGCATCTTCCAACCCAACAAAATAAAAAACTTATACACAATGAAAGGATAAAGAATTTTCAAAAAGCTTTATTGAAGTTCTCCTACCATACCAATATTATACCTGTATCACGCGTACATGTACAGTATTGTGATGAAGATGATTTGAAACTTTCATATCATAAGTCATATGTGTAACAAAGAGGAATTCTTATAACACATTCGAAGTAAATATGATGACAAATATCAACTCCAATGTGATCTGCTTTTAAGAAAGCAAATCATATGAATCAAACCTACACATAACTAAATCTAAATGTGACACATATTTTGTTCTAAAACTCTTTGGCATGAATATGAATGACTTGTTAACACCGCACAGATGATTCAATAAAACAAAGTTTCATACTCTGCACTTAACATTTGAAAGACAGTGGCAACTTGAAAATTGTAGCACTCAATAATTTACAATACACATGAACTTGTCAAAATACAATTCATTTCTCATCTTTTGGACCAAACAGCCTTACTCCAAACAACCTATCATAGAAGGACTTGTCATCATATCGGTTGTCATCACTTCGTCCTGGACTTCCTGCTGGATGATCTGGGGGTAACATTGGCTGACTGGAATTTCTTGGGGAATGGCCCCACTTGTCATAAAAGTCTTTTTGACTTCCTACAAAAAATATGAATATTGTGCTCAAATTGTCTTGAATAAAGGTAACTGTATATTTCTAACCACAGTTATGACTGTATACTATGTTATTGATTCAATCTCCTTCACTATTAAAAACACACATTTCACACCCTATTCAAATTAGTGTTCTACAGAAGTATCAGTTGATCAGGACGGTGAAATCAACTTGACCCTTGATTTAGTGACTTCACCTTGATCCACATTAGTGTAGGTTTCTGTTGTTTCTGGGATTCCTGAGGGGTCCACTTTGGTGGTCACAGTGTGACTTTGTTCTCCTATTGTCCGAGTCACAGTTGTCTCCTCTCGACCTGAGGAGTCTCTTACTGTCTTCTTTTGCTCTATTTTCTGAAGAACACAATTGGTTTAACTAAAATGTTTCATCAGTATTAAATGCTAGCCTTTCAACTTGAAATAATTACATTCACTGAATCTTTTCTCTTATATTTCTATTGAAATTGACATTGCTTTCATCTAGGACAATGAATACATGTTTGTTGCAAACTACATGTAGTTCGATCCGGTTTTTAGTACCACCTGTCCGTGTAATCATTACTAAATATGGAGTGTCATCAATGTCAAAGGGTGCATTGGCTGTTCCGTTTAGCGTAACGAATGGGTCAATCATATGATATTTTAATACTTAAATCTCATTTATATTTCATCGGGAGATGAAGGTAGCAATCAATGCAGAAAAATTTACAAAAGCCGCATAAGCATTTTATTGTTTAAATAATAACCTATATACTCATCAAAAGAAACAAGTTATATATACCTTCATACATTACTGATAATACAAATTACCCCAGTCTCCCATTGTTATAATACCCCTATCATACAAATAACTTGGATATTTATTCCCTTTAAATTAAGATCAGCAGTTTCTGACTTAAAATACTTTCAAATTTTGATAAATGAGCTGATCTCAAAAGGTTGGTGAGCAGTCTGAGATATAAGGAAGGCTTTTTCCCGCAATAAAGGAATACCTATTAATTATCTAATGTGCATTGTTATATTTATATACAGAATATATTATATGGACTGCGACTAGTAATGCAAGGGTCCCGGATCCAAGTCCTGGTCCAGCTCAAAATTTTCTCCTTTTTCTATACTACAGTATAATCAAATGACAGCCAAAAAGATGGACATTTACTTGGATAGAGTTACATAAGAACTTGGGTTATAACAATTTACACTCATTTATTCTGCTGTCTTTAACAATATTAATTTTATGAACCTTAACTCAATCTTGGAAATAAGACACAGTGCAAAGTACAACGAGAGTATGCCTAGCTTCGTTACCCCGTCAGCTCCTCGTATGGTGGTTACTGAGATGCTACTTCCTCTGCTGAAGAATCCACCTGTCTGCGGCGCCGATGACACAATTCCAGAGTTTGGATCAGAGAATACTTTTGCTAGGTCAATGTCCTTTGCTTCTTTGTCTAAGTCTATCAAAATTAATAAGAACTCCTGAGTAATTTGAAAGTACAAAATCGGTCAACGTCATGCAAACCAAGAACTACCTAAACATATGGCATTTCACCTTCATTATTCAATACAAAATTATTTTTGAATTGCATGTAAATTGATTCTTATCATGTTTCTTGGTTGTGCATGATAATTTGAAGAATTATTTGTCAATTCTGTATATTCCAAATGATTTGATGGTAGCTTTGTTTTTTTGAAGAGGGTTATAAAGTTTCGAAGAAAAAAATCAA